>NC_058130.1:512796159-513016731 GCF_016433145.1 Gracilinanus agilis | reverse complement strand
ATATATATATATATATATATATATGTATATATATATATATATTCACACACACACGTACACACACATCTATATTTGTTTAGAATGACTCTTGCTTTGTTTTTGTTGTTAGTTGTGGGAGAGTGATGGATAGGAGGGTGAGAAGGCAGATTTTGATTTTTGCTGATTGAAACAAAAGATTTTTAAATGAAAGAATTGTACTAAATTGCTTCTAAATCTATGATCCTGTGGCAATAGATGTACTAGAATAGAGAGTGTGTCTTGGTACTTCATGGTAAAGGCATTCCAGAATCCAACTCACTGTAAATCCATTAGGAAAATGTCTTCTTTTTTCTTAAGCTACACTACTGTGATTTCTTATTTGGGTGACTGAAGGATGCCTTTCATCCTGGGAATTGCTAACAAGTTTTGATGAGGTGGATAATAATGAATTTCTCTTATCTCTATTATTTTGGCTACTAAAATAACTTCCAGGCACTTTTCATTTTCCAGATGCAGCCTTGCTGCATCTCAATTAGTTCCTTCTCTTCACATTCCCTTGCATATCCTGGACAAGGTCCCATGTTCATTGAAGGTCTTATCTTCTTACTTTCTGCCAGTTAAAATGGTAATCCTAAAGAGGAGAATGGGAAATGCTCAAATGCCAGAAAAAATAAAGAAAAATGTTGTAGTTCTAAGAGGATATGAATATTCTACCCAGAAAGACACATAAAAACATAAACAGCCAATAGAAATTGCTTTTTAATTCCTCACACCTACTTCATAAAATAATTTTATTTTTTTCAGTTCAACATTGAATTAATTACACTCATTTTGCCTTTGTTATTCCTCTTTTTAAAGAGGAAATGTATAAAAAATGAAAAACTAGAAAACCACTTAACCAGCACAAGTCTTTTCCCACAATATGGTAACGCCTCCAGGCAGCATTACATTCCCATGACATTGCCCTGCTCACTGCAGCAATTCTGTTCCTGCAGTGATAAAGACTGGTCCTCATCCTGCTTTCAAAGGCTCTTAATGATGTCTAGGTCTGCTATTTAAGAAAAAAAAAGTAAGCTGAACTAAAAAATATATTTCCAAAGCTAAGACTCCTTAGTTAATTTTACTCCGTAGGAACACTTCAGCTTTCTTTTAAAAATTCATTTTATTTATTCACGTAAAAAGCCAAAAAAAAAAAAAACCCAAAACAGAAAGCATTATTTTCCTAAGATGCAGGGTGATATATGAACATAGATATGCCATTGATATGGAAATGAAGGAACACATGTGGATTTTTAATTGCATTTTTCTCCCCCAAAGTTTGAAGAGTCATTAGTAACAATTTTTTTGTACGTCTTTACATTATAGGAATGTTGGAAATTTTTTTCTTTCCACCAACTTGATAACCTACTCAAGGCAGTACTATTCTGCTTTTATAATTTGAATTTACTTATTCTGCATAAGCTATAACTTCTTTAAAAGAATAAAAAGGCTGTCACAGACTGATAAAGTTACGGACATTTTTCAGGTCTTGAAAGCTGAGGACAGAATTATAAATGAATAGAAGTAGAAATATATAGAAATATGAAGTCATTTCCATAAAAATGTACAAGTCTAAATATTAAAGCACCCAGGTCAATCATAATAGTTTGAGCCATAGGAAAAATGGCTGAGTTCTTTAATGCAGTTTAATTATCAATATTATTTATAGGTATAATAAAAAATAAAATCCTTTCAATTAAAATAATAATGAAATGGCACCTTTTCCTTCTAAAACTCTTATCTAGTTTCAAGAATTTCTACCATTAATATAACATTTATAGCTTTTGTACTTCGAATAAAAATCTCACCATAGTTTTATGCTTTTAGAGAATTAATTTGTCCTCATGACTTCAAAAATTACATTTGAATCTAATCAAAGAGAAGGAAAGTTTCATTTTTCATCTCTGTCTGAAAAATCACAATCAGAGCCACTTGGTCATCCCTAAATGCCAAGTATCCTCACACATAAGTATTTCTAAGACTACTTTATTATATCTGAAGGTGATGAACCTTGTTTCTCTTTCTTAGTCAGAATTTTCATCCTCTTATTTAGAACTTCCTTTAAAGTAGCACCACACTTTTGCTAAAGGTTTTGTTCCCAACTGATGTTTTTCCTCTCAAAAAAAATTTGATTGTAGTGGTCTTATTTGTGACCATGTGATCTTGGTCATATTTGAAGGATAGCTATGAATGGTGGTCATCTGTAAAAGTTTAGACATTTAATTGAAAATTATATAGATCAGTGATTCTCAAAGTGGTTGCTACCGCCCCCTGGTCGGTGCTGCAGTGATCCAGGGGAGCAGTGATGGCCACAGGTGCATTTATCTTTCCTATTAATTGCTATTAAAATTTTTTAAAAATTAATTTCCAAGGAGCTAAGTAATATTTTTTCTGGAAAGGGGACAGTAGGCCAAAAAAGTTTGGGAACCACTGAATATTGTAGGTATCTCCAAAGACCCATTTTGTCTGTCTCCAGCTTCTTCCCTAACTTTCTTACTCCTATTATGACTATTTGTGGCTAAGAGATAGTATGTTTTTAATTTAATTTCTAACTTCTTGGGACTCTTTTATAGTCTTTATTTTATCTCAAGCAATATAAGGGGCTATCAACTCACAAGCTATTCCTGGAAACTTTGTCATCTACTTCATCTCTCAAAACAACCAATACAGCTGAAGTCACATTCTGTAATGATGATAAAAATAAGAGGGGGCAGCTGGGTTGCTCAGTGGTTTGAGAGCCAGACCTAGAGATGGGAGGTCCTAGGTTCAAATCTGGCCTCAGACACTTCCCAGCTGTGTGACCCTGGGCAAGTCACTTAATCCCCATTGCATAGCCCTTACCACTCTTCTGCCTTAGAACCAATTCAAAGTATTGACTCCAAGATGGAAGGTAAGGGTTTAAAAAAAATAAGAGCTAGCATTTATAGAGCATTTTAAAGTTTGCAAAGCTTTTCATGTTGTCTCATTTGATCCTCCCTAATAACACTATGAGATAGGTACCATTATGACTTCTATTTTACAGATGAGGAAACTGAAGCATTGAAAAGAAGTTAAGTGAATTGTCCAGAGTCCTAGAGCTTTTAAGTATGTGAATCAAGATTTGAACAAAGATCTTCCTGATGAGGTAGTGGATAGATTATTGGATCTTCTGTTTTATATCAAACTTATTCCAGGGTCATGTCATCAGTACAACATGACATACTTTATAGCATAACCACATTTCAATTGGGAAATGTGTCTTTTTCCTAAACAGCTTTTAGTCATAAAACTGTGCATACCTTTGACTCAGCAATGCCACTGGACCCAGCAAGATTGAAAAAGGAGAAAAGGACCTATTTGTACTTACATATTTATAGCAGCACTTTTTGTGGTGGCAAAGAACTGAAAACTGAGGGGATGTCCATCAATTGGGGGAATGGATGAAAAAGTTGTGGTATATGATTGTAATGAAATGCTATTTTGCCATAAGAAATGATGAACATGATGATCATAAAAAAAAAGCAAACAAACTGGGACTTCTCTGAAGTGATACAAAGTAAAGTGAGCAGAACAAGGAGAATGTGTGTACACAATAACAGCAATAATGTATGATGATCAACTATGAGTAACTTAAATATTATCAGCAATGATCTAAAAGATTTAAAAGAACTTCAAGAGGTTAATGATAGTCACTTAATCCCCATTGCCTACCCTTTACCATTCTTCTTCCTTGGGAACAACACATGGTATTGATTCTAAAATAGAAGGTAGGAGTTTTAAAAAAGAGAGACATTAATGATGAAAAAAGCTGTCTTTTGCTATAGAATGAACTCATGGATTCTGAATATAGATTGAAGCACAGTATTTTTCACTTTATCTTCTTTACAAGGTTTTTTCCTGTATAAGCAATCTGTCTTTTTTTCATAACATGATGAATATGGAAAGATGTATATATGTATGTATGATACCACATGCATAGCCTTTATCCTATTATTCTCCATCTTGGGAGGGAGAGAACATGGATCACAAAATAATTATTTAAATTGTATTAATGTGTAATTTGGAAAGAAATGGAAAAATAAGGAACTTGAAGAAAAATAGCATTTAGCTAGAGCTATCTCTGCTTTCCCACATGGCTCTGAAATGTTTGGAAAATAGGTAAGAATACTAGCCTACATATACTTTATTAAGATAAAAGTTAGTATTTAGACATACACTCCCCCAGTAAAAGGCTCTGTTGCCCTGGACTATTGTTACTGACTTCAACAAACAGGATAAGTAGATGGCACTTTGGCTATTGATAAGGTAAGTTTTACATGATATTTTAAGTAAGGCTGTTTTTTTAATTCATAATTGAAAGAAATTTTGAATTCTAATTAGAGGAATGAAAAGAAAAAAAAAATTTCTCATTCAAGTTCATAGACTTCCCTGAAATCTAGGCAATGGACCTCAAGTTAAAAACCCTTTTTCCACACCAGAGAAGAAATATGAGCTCCTCAAAGGCAAAGACTGTCTTTTGCCTCTTATTGCATATGTAGGACTTAGCACAGTGTCTGGCATATAGTAAGCACCTAATTAATATTTATTAACTGATTATTGATGACTGTTGATGACCCCTGCCATCCTTTGACTGAGGTTTCTTTATAGGAGAGTATGCCTAATCTGATAGAAGCCTTATTTGAGGGTGTCCCAGATTGTGAATGTTGATTTCCGTTCCTTAGACACAAGCCATTTCTCAACATTTTTTTCCTTTTCTTTCTGATCAATGTAATAGATCGATCAATCAACAAACATTTATTAAAGCCCTAATATGTGCCAGGTATCAGGTTAGGCCCTGTGGATACAAAGAGAAAGATAAAAACAACACCACATACCATCAGTGGGCTTTCATTTTATGAGAGAAATATAAACATATATAAGAATAAAACATGAAACCCCCATTTGTGGGTGGGTGGCTCCCTGAAGGACAGTTCTGTGGTACTATGTTGAACAGTTTTGATTCTTAAATGTCTGAGAGACATTTATACACACAGTGCTGCCTATAGAACATAGAAAAGAGAAGTAGCTTCAGATGGGCAAAGAGACTTCTGAGGAGGGATAGTTGCTGCTGTAGTTCAGGCTTTGCAGTAGTGTCCAATTCTTTGTGACCCAATTTAGAATTTTCCTGGCAAAGATCCTGGAATAGGTTGCCATTTCCTTCTCCAGCTTGTTTTGCAGATGAGGAAACTGAGGGAAACAAGATTAAGTGATTTTCCCAGGGCCATACACCTAGTATCTGAGACCAAATTTGAATTTAGGAAGATAAGTCTTCCTAATTTCAGGCAGGGCACTCTATTCACTGTGCCACTTAGCTGCCCCTAATCTATATAACCTTTTCAGTTTTGGTTTTATTATTTGAATAAATATTTTATTTTTATTATATAAATTATATAAATATTTAAATTTATAGAAATAAATTATATAAATATTTGCTCATCGTCTATGATTATTTTTTTCCATAATAGGCATTTGGGAGAGAGGTCTAAACTGACTAAGGGTAAGCCAACTATTATTCTCAAGATCTAAGGTGGGGATACTTCCCACATATAACTACCTCTAAAAGAGCCTGGTATCCTGACCATGCAAATATTTTATGTGCTATTATTTTATTTATTTATCTTATTGTTATCCAATAAGCTTCTGGGTGATATGAGAGTAGAGGAATGAACATCTAGACCAGTTATTCCCAAAGTGGGCGCTACCACCCCCTGGTGGGTGCTGCAGTGATCCTGGAAAGTGGTGATGGCCACAAGTGAATTTATCTTTCTTATTAATTGCTACTAAATTTAAAAAAAAAAATTAATTTCCAGGGGGCTAAATAATATTTTTTCTGGAAAGGGGATGGTAGGCCAAAAAAGTTTGGGAACCACTGATCTAGGCTCCTCTTCTTCTCAAAGGAGGAAATCTGTCTCCATTGAAGATATGGAATATGAAGTTCCAGATTTTGCCTATCTATATAGCTGCTCATCTACCTATCTATAACCCTGTAAGACTGGCCATATTAGGTTTCCAGGGCCATGCGCTTAAATTCTTTCCTAAGTTTATACTAAATATATGGAATGCGTGACAATTGGGAAAGAGGGTGGGGGATGGAGGCACTTCTGGGAGTGCAGAAGATAAGGAAAGTCTTCATGGAGGAAGTGGTACTTCAATTTTTTTTGAAGAAAACTATAGATTCTAAAAGCTAGAGGTGAGGAGGTAGTTCATTCTAGGCATGGGGGAAAGCCAGTGGAAAGAGTTAGAGATGAGAAATATTGTACTATATGTAAGGAAAAACTACAAGGTGAGTGGCTGGATCGAGTATGGGAAAGGGGTAAATTATAACAAGGTTATAGGACTTTGAAGTCTAGCTATAATGCAATGTGTGTTGCCATCCCCATTCAGATCAATAAATTCCTACCACGCACTGTTCATTGTTGTTTGATACAGTTCCATTTAGTTTAGTTTAGTCAAATTTCATCTTGACATGAGCTAGCTGTACTGTACCTCTCAAGTGATTTCATGGAAAGACCATTTTCAACTATGTATTTAAAGTCATGGTTTCCAGAATGTTCAGGAAAAAAATTGGATTAACCAAATATTTATTAAGCATCTACTAAGCTAAAGGATACTTGGATACTGGAGATACTATGAAGGAAAGAAAAACAAAGGCATTTCCCTCAAGGAGAATAGGAAGATTATCGTCCTTTCGTAGGAAAAAATAATATGAGAAAGGGATTGACATTCAATAAATATTCAGAGCATTGTGCTAAGTAAAGGGGAGATGAAAAATCCTTTGGGAAATCTCAAGGAGGAAGAGAACTCTTTTAGCTTAGAATACTGGAGAATGCTTCATAGAGGCTTCATCATCAGAACTGATTTGTAAAGGAAGACAAGGCTTGAAAAAGGTGAAGAAGAAGAAGGATGTGCATTTCTGGCAAAGGGGACATTCTGCCCTAGAGCATAAAGGTGACAGAAGATAGGTCAAGTTTGAGGAACAGATAGTGAAGAATCCAGCTTGGCTGGAACAAATAGTGCATGAAGCTGAGTCATAGGGAAAAAAGGCAGGTGGGGGCCAAATTGTGGAAGACCTTTAAGTGAAGAACTCAGGACTGTGTGTCTTTCTGAACTGCCATTTTCTTTTCTAAAACTTTTCAAACTGCCATGAATACAGATTGAAATCCTCTTTAAAAGAAGCAGCAAATAATGTTCTGAAAAATTCCCCTATAATCATCAGCAATGAACTCTCAGGGTCATTATTTATCTTTTACAAAATGAGTGCATTATTTCACACTCTAAGTGATGCTTCATCTTACACATAATGGAATGAAAATATAGTCTCACTTTTTTTTAAACAATTGGCCAATGTTCTGCAGCAGTGGATAGTTGTTTTCCATAAAGCTCCTCTAGTGAGACGTTTCTATGGTGGCTTTCCAAGCAACAACCATTATTCCTCTTTTTCAGGCAGAAAAACATTAGTTTGATGCTTTCATACTTTTTTCTTTGACTATATATATCTTTAATATATGACTATATATATCTTTAATATATGTGTATGTATACATGTACACTAATGTAAATATGTACATGCATATACATGTATTTTAAGGATATATTAACATTCATTAATATAATAGAGATTAATGTTAAATGATACAAATAATACTAGAAGAAATAATATATTTAATAATATTATATGCATATATGTACTAAACCCTATATATGTATATACACATGCATATACATATAATATCCTTGTATGTGTGTGCATGCATATGTGTGTATATGATATAGAAAACTAGAGTTTCTATTTCAGTGTGTACCCTTGACCAAATCACTTAACCCTAGGTTATTCATTCTTCCCATGTGTAAATGTGTAAATGTGTGTATGCACTGTTATTCCCCATATTAGACTGCAAATTCTACAAAACTTTTTATCTTACCTAAATGCAAGCATATCCTATAGTGCCTAACACAGTGTATAACCTACATTGGGTAATTAATGTTTGTTGATTTAAAATGAATATTATAAAGACTTCTTAAAGTTGATTTAAATAGATTCAAGATTCCATTTATATTTAACCCATTTAAAATTTAACATACATTTTGTAAAAGAAAAAGATGATTTTTGGACCATAATTCAAAAATAAATATTAGAACAACATGAGTATCAAAAGAAAAGATTTCCTGTGAAAAAATGATGCTTGTTTTCTTAGCACCATTAATTGAAATGTATGTTTGAAGAAGCGTAAATGCCACATCCTACTTGACTTAGGCACAAAGAAATGATAGTAAAATTGATGGTAATATGCTCTTCCCAACAGGTGATTTGCTCCTCTCATTATTTTACTTTACTAATTTTTTTCTTTTTCAATGATACAATTCAACAAAAATTTATTAAGTGTTCATTGTTCACAGAATGCTATATCATTCACCTCACCACAGTGGGGGCAATATAACATTTAGATAAGATATAACCTCTCATTTGATGACATTCAAGGGAATAATATGAAATTAACAAATAACTGGAATAGAAAATAAGGGAATAAAGGGCAAAGGGAAAAGCATGAGCAAAGGCAAAGAGGAGGCTGAAGCGGAACAAAAAATAAAGCCAGAGAGCCAAAAAAAAAAAAAATAGAAAACATAAAAAGGAACAAAAAATAGTTTGGCAGTTAAGGGAACCCTCAACATTTTTCAGCATAAGAAAGGCATGGACAAACCCAAGACTGAAGAGCATATGTCTGACAACAGTATGAAGGATAATTTGGAGTAAAGAGAAAGTAGAGGTAATTAGTCCTGTTATATTTTTTCAAAATCGTGAAAAAGTTATATCGAGTTATACCAGGTGGTAGGAATGAATATTAAAAGACAGGTATTATAGATATAGTGGAGGAAATATTGACAGTTCTTGGTAACTGATTCTATCTGAGATTTAAGGGGAAAGGAAAAATCAAAGGTGATGAAAATGAAAAAGTCATTATATTTTGAATTAAAAAGTATTTATTAGTTGCTTGGTATATGCCAAACATCAGCTAAGTTCTGCACATAACAACAGAAAAACTGAGACAGTACCTGCTCTCAAGTGTCTCACATTCTAATTTATTCAAACAGCAAATGAAAGGAATATTGAGCAATGGGGTAGATGGGAAGATGTAGAAGTCCTAAGGAAGAAGCTACATGTAAGTAGGGGGAGGGTCAAGGAGGGAAGAAGGGATGACAAAACATAGATGTTCTTATATTAGGAGGTCAGATGACAGTGCCAGGGATCTGGATGGATTCAGGAAATACTCCAGATTTTGTTTAAGAACTATGTTGTATCTTTAAGAATTTGAAATAAATTTCAAGGATTGTCATAAAAAACTTCATATAATAATAGAATCTCATTTCACAAATTAAAATGATATCAGCATAAAGTAGGAAGGATTTAGTTTACTACCACACAATTTAGTTGATATAATTAGAGACAATAAGGTATTAACATTTTAAGAAGTGTTAAGACCTTGATTAAATTAGAAGGCCAGCTCCCTATAGGCTGTCTGAAGAAGGGCACTCTCTTAAGTGGTACTTAAAAGCCCTTCCAGGTAATGAGATCATGCTGGTCCAAGATAGCAGCAGCTTTGCAGAGTGTGACCCCTATACCTCTACCACAGTAAAGTAGGTATGGAATGGGGATTTTATCTCTTCTCCACTACCTTGTCTCTCCCATTTACTTTGATGTCTTTCATTGGAATCATTCATTTAGTAAACTAGCATTTATTAAGTATCATCTATGTACCAATTATTGTGCTAAGCCCTGGAGTTGCAAAGAAAGGTAAAAGATAGTTCCTGGTTTCGTGGAGTTCACAATTTATTGAAGCACATTCAAACAACTATCTACAAACAACTGAAACAGAGAACAAATTAAGGTAGCCTTAGAAGGCATTAAGTTTAAGGAGGAGGACAAAAAATTTCTTGCAGAAAATATGACTTTAGCTGAAACTTGAAGGAAGCCAGGTGTAACAATTAAAAGAGCCAGTAATCAATGTTTGATAGAGGGGAGATAGAGAGAGTCTATAGTGGTGAGTCTCTCTTCCAGCTCTCCTCTGAAGCCAAATAAATACTTGGAGACTTTAAATGGGTGTCACCCTGAGGTCGTGCTGTCCCACAGGAATTGGGGGCATGGCTTTCCTATAAGACGATATGGGGTGCCCCAATCTGATCCTGAATAAGGACAGGGTTCACACAAACCCCCCCCATCAGTTAATTTCACAGCAGGTGGAGCTCCAAGATGGAGGCAGCCAGACCAAGCTATGGTTTCCCTCTCCCTTGTTGTCTCTCAGGCACTCTGGAACCCTATCTGACTGATGAATAGCTTTTATTATTCTCAATTCAGGGATTGGGAAAGGGGTGAAGAGCAGAGGGATTTTGGGATGCACTCTTCTCTATTTCTAAGAGGTCCGCCATTAGGGTAGGAACCTTTGGGGTTCCTACTCCTAAGCTTCTTCCCTCAACCCTTCTCCTTCTGTTTCTATTTCTAGTTTTATGTTTCTATCCTTTGCTATAATTGTAAATTTTGACTGAAAAAGAGTCTCTCAAAGTTGGGAAATAGGTGAAGGAGACTAGAAATTGCTCCCAAAATGGAGTCCAAACTTAGCTGACTTGAAGGATTGAAGTCTTGATGGGTGAGATGCAATGGAATGGTTTTGATCAGGGAATCAGGATTTCAATTTCCAAAGAAAGATCCTCAGGAAGCCCTCAGGACTGGATCTGAGCTGAGATGTCCTCCTCCTCCTCCCTCTTCTCAGTCCTCTGGCCAAAGCCCTCTCCTCTCTCTCCTTCCTCCTCTGGAGAAATTCCTGGCATTCTCTGCTCCTCTCAACTGCCAGTAACTGTCACCAACTGCCTTCTTCTGGCTCCTTTTGTCCCATTCCCCTTACACAAATCCCATCCTTACACAGGGGATGAGAATGAAGAGAAAACTTTTCAGGCATTATATCTCTTAAGGATTAGAAACACATTTTTCAGATATAAACAAACATAATGAGACAGAATTTTTAAAAGTTTCAAGGGGAAAAAATTTAGTACTAAAGAGAGATGACTCTAGAAAGAGAAAGCTATCCCTGGAAATCAGGATTAAGGTATAGAGAAGAGAATATATTAGCAGCCAGTTAAGTAATCTGCCCTACAATCCCCAGAATTTCATGATAAATCCAAGAGGTCTAGTGTGTTGGTATTCCAGAGGTATGAATCGCCTGACCATAAATTTCCCATATGTGTGACTCAAAACCAGTTACCAGTGAACTCTTAAGTTTTGCACTGACTCTTTCCATGGATGCTGCTAGTATTTGTGAGTGAATGTGCGCCGGATTTAAGAAGTAGGTAAATTTTGTACTATTCTTCTTTTTTATGCTTCAATTTAAAGCAAAAATTTTATACTTTGATTACTGGTTGACTATTGGAATATAAGTGAAAGCTCACTAATTATCCCAATAGGACTCTAGATACCCACTGACTCTCCTGTAAAACCTGGGAAGTCACTTCACCTCACTTCACCCAAACTACAAATCTATTAGTGCTGAGTTGAGGGTTTTATCCCTTTGGGGGTACTACATCAGCATTAGAAGGAGCCTAATATATAACCCATGTCAATCTTCATCTGATTAAGAATCTCTTCTTCAAAATCCTCAAAAAACTCAACCAGACTCCATTTGTAAATTTATAGTAAGGGAATTTAAGTAAAGGAAATCTACTACTTCTAAAGCAGACCACTCCATTTTTGGATAAACCTAAGTGTTAGAAAATTTTTCCTTAAAACAAGTCTAAATCTTCCTCATTCTTTCAACTAGAAATCAAGCTCTTCCCTCTGGGGCCTTAGTAAAAAATTCTAACTCCTTTTTCAGAAGAGAAATGTTCAAATACTTGTAGGCAGAATTTTATACCTATTTTTCTCTAGGCTAACTATTCCCAAGACCTTCTATTAAATCTCCTATGGCACAATGTCCAGTCTTTACCATTCTGTTCTCCTCCATTTGAATATATTTTCTAGCTTCTCACTGTTTTTCCTTCAATACCCAAAACTCAACACAGTGCTCTATATGTGAACTGAATAGGCTAAGCAAATCAAGTCTATTGCTTCCCTGGTGATAAATTCTGTGCATCTCTTAATTTAGTTTAAGAGACATTAGTTTCATGGGGCTGCCCATATTGTTCCATTGAACCATATCAATAATCCATAAAAATATTCCATATGATGTTGACATAAACTGTCTTATTCTGGTTTTGTTCAACTGAGTTCATGAACTCACATTTAGGACTTTACATAAATTCCTCTCTATTAAATAACAATATCATTTAATCCTAATTCTATTATAAAAATGATTTTTTTTCAAAATGGTAGCTTCTAAAGAAATACAAAAACAACTTCTCCTACAAAGAATATTCTGTTAAAATAATTGTGTAAAAGTATTGTGTTAAAATAAACAAACCATCTAACATCATGAGGATAATTGACAACATGTATGATAATATACTTTTGTCATTTACTGCTATAGACCACATAAAGTTCTCTGATTTATCTTTGATAGCATAATAATAACATTTTACCAACAATTTTCCTCTTTTCATTCATGTTTATCACTCATTTAGTTAGAGAACCTAATTAAATTAATATGCCATAGTTTACTCATGTATCCTCTAATCAATGAGTATATATTTTGTTTCAATCTATTTGGCACCAGAAATAATGCTCTTATGAATATCTTTGCACACATGGATTTATTCTTGTCAATAATCTTCTTGGGGAATAGTACCAGTAATATTATTTGAGGTTATAAAATATTTTCAAATTGTTTTTCCCAATGGTTGAAACAATTCACAATATTACCGGTAATGAAGCAATGTGCCTGTCTTACCATAGATCCTGGCACAATGATTTTTCCCATTTTAAATAATGTGATCTGGTTGGGATAATGTCTTGAGAATTTTACTTTGCTTATTAGTGATTTTGAGGAATTTTTAAATAATTGTTTATAAATTATATTTCTTTTGAAAAATGTTTGTGCATATCACTGGCCATTTGTCTATTGGGGGACAGCTATAAATTTGTATCACTTCTCTATGGATTTGAATGTCCAATTTTTATCAGAGAAATTTAAAGCAAAGATTAAGAAATAATCCCAGACTGTGTTTGAGTTAATTGTGATATGTAATGTATTCTGCTGTATTTCAAATGGATTTTTATTCCTATCTCTTCACATGGCATTTTGTTAGTAGTATTAAGGAATAAAAAATTCTTTTACCTTTAGTGGTTTTTAATCACCTTGATTAATTCTTTTAATTTATCCAAGAAAATGTATATAATCTGCAAATTGGGATAGTTTTGTCTCTTTTTTTGCTCGTGCACATTACCCCTCTTTTTTTGAATTATCATGCTGCTATAGGTAGAATTATTAGCTCTATGCCAAATAATTTTGCATATAGTAACATCATTTTTCTGCTCCTGATTTTTTAATGTTGGTATATTTATTTTTATATGTTTTGAATGAGCTGTGCTTTTTAATGATTTATTTTAACATACATTTAAATTTTGAGTTTCAAATTCTCTTCCCCCCTCTTGTATCCAACTGAGGTGACAAGCAATCTGATATCAATTATACAAGTGAAATAATGCAAAACATTTCAATAATAGCAATATTTTTTTAAAAAAAGAAAAACAAATAAATTGAGAAAGTTATTCTTCATTTTTTCAGTTCTCTCTGAGAGTGGATAGCATTTTAAAAATCATAATTCCTTTGAAATTGTCTTGGATCAGAGTAGCCAAGTCTTCCATAGGTGGTCATCATTAGATTACAGTTACTATGCATTTTCTCACTTTACATCATTTTATATAAATCTTTCCATAATTTCCTGAGAGTATCCCACTCATCTTTTCTTAAAGACAAATAGTACTCCATCATAATCATGCCTCAACTTGTTCAGTTATTTCCCAACATATAAGTATCCCCTAGATTTACAATTCTATGCCACCACAAAAAGAGCTGCTATAAATATTTGTACATACAAGTCCTTTTCCTTTTTCAATTATCTCTTTGGGATACAGATATATTACTGAGTAGTATAGTTGGATCAAAAGTTATATACAATTTTATAGTCCTTTGGGCATAGTTTCACAATTCTTCTCCAGAATGGATGGACTAGTTTACTACTCCACCAGAAATTTATTAGTGCTCTTATTTTTCCCTCACCCCTCCAGCATTTGTCATTTCTGATAGTTTTGAGACTGTAACTCAGAATTGTTTTAATTTGCCTTTCTCTGATTGATAATCATTTAGAAAAAATTTTATATAATAGTAGAATATTTGGTTTCTTCTTTTGAAAACTATCTATTTATATCCATTGACCCTTTAGCAATAGGGCATAGCTCTTATTTTTATAAATTTGACTCAATTCTATACTCAGTAAATATTTAAGAAATGGGACCTCTATCAGAAAATCTTTCCATAAAAAATTTTTGTTATTGATTATCACTTTTAATTAGGTCTATTTTTTCTTTTATTTTGTCCACGATCATGATTGCTATCCCTGCCTTTTGTTATTTCAGCTAACGCATATTAGATTCTGCTCTAGCCCTTTATTATATTTTTTAATTTTAATTTTGAATATTTTGCATAGTTATTTATTTCATGTTCTTTCCCTCTCCTCCAAGATCCCCTAACCCCCCTTAGCTGATGCACAATTCCACTGGGTTTTACATGTATCATTGATCAAGACCTAATTCCATATTATTGATAGTTGGACTAGAGTTATTGTTTAGTGTCTACATCCCCAATAAAATCCCCAACAGCCCACATGTTTAAGCAATTGTTTTTCTTCTGTGTTTCTCCTCCCACAGTTCTTCCTCTGACCGTGGCTAGTTTTCTTTCTCATAAGTCCCTCAGCCTTGCTCTGGATCTTTGCATTGCTGCTAGAAGGGAAGTCCATTATGTTCGATTGCACCACATTGTATCAGTTTCTATGTACAATATTCTCCTGGATCTGCTCCTTTCACTCTACATCAATTCCTGGAGGTCATTCCAATTCACATGGAATTCCTCAAGTTCTTTATTCCTTTGAGCACAATAGTATTCCATCACCAACAGATAAAACAATTTGTTCAGCCATTCCCCAATCGAAGGACATTTTCTTATTTTCCAATTTTTTACCACCACAAAGAGTGTGACTAGCCCTTTATTATAATGCCGTGATTGTGTTTCTGTTTCAAGTGTATCTCTTTGTAAACAACATATTGTCAAAGTCTGGTTTTTAAGTCATTTTTCCATCTGCTTTCTTTATATGAGTGAACTTATCCAATTCACATTCATGGTTACAATCATTGTGCATTTCCCTCTATCCCATTATCTTCTGTTTCTTCCTCTCTCTTTTTATCATGTCCCTCCTCAAAAATCCATTTACTTTTAATCAATGCATCCCTTAATCCACCTTCCCTTTATCACCCTTCCCCACACTTTTTCTTATGTTCTTCCAATCATATTTCCCTATTTGGTAAGTTACATGAGTATGTATATAGATTACTCTCTTTAAATTAATTGAGATAAGAGTGAGGTTCAAGCATTGCCTATGACACAAGTCCCCAATTTTCTCCTTTATTATATAAACTATTCCTTGTGTACCTCATTTTTCATGAGAAAAATCTCCCTATTTTATCTTTCTTTCACTTCTTTCTGTGCATGCCTCTTTCTCACAGCATCATTTTTTTGGAGATCATTCCAACATAATCCACTCACATCCATACTCTCTGTCTATGTAAACTCCTTTTAACTGCCCTAATGATAATAAAGTTCTTAGTAGTTATGTATATCATCTTCCTATATAGGAATGTAAACAATTTAAATTTATTGAGTCCCTTCTGATTACTCTTTTATGTTTACCTTTTAAACTTCTCTTGAATCTGATGTTTGAATGTCAAATTTTCTATTCACCTCTGGCCTTTGCATTAGGAATGCTTAAAAGACTTGTGGGTCATTAAATATCCATTTTCCTCCCCCTAAAAAATTATCCTCAGGGGGCAGCTGGGTAGCTCAGTGGATTGAGAGTCAGGCCTAGAGACAGGAGGTCCTAGGTTCAAATCTGGCCTCAGCCACTTCCCAGCTGTGTGACCCTGGGCAAGTCACTTGACCCCCATTGCCCACCCTTACCACTCTTCCACCTATGAGACAATACACCAAAAGTTAAGGGTTTAAAAAAAAATTATCCTCAGTTTTGCTGGGTAGCTAATTCTTGATTGTAATCCTAGTTCCATTGTTTTCAAGAATATCATATTGCAAACCTTCTACTCCTTTAATGTGGAAGCCACTAAATCTTGAGTAATCCTCACTGTGGGTCTATGATATTTGAATTGTTTATTTCTGGCTACTTGAACTTTTATTCTCCCCCTCTCCCTTTGATCTAGGAACACTGGAATTCAACTATAATGTTCCCAAGAGTTTTCATTTGGGGATCTCTTTCAGAAGCTGATCATTAAATTCTTTCCATTTCTATTTTACTTGCTGAATTTAAGATATTTGGGCAATTTTCCTCAAAAATTTCTTGAAACAGGATATCTAAACTCTTTCATTGATCATGATTTTCATATAGTCCAATAATTTTTATATTAGCTTTCTTTAATCTTTTTTTCTAGGTCAGTTGTTTTTCTAATGAAGTATTTCACATTTTCTTCTATTTTTTTCATTCTTTCAACTTTATTTGCTTTACTTGATATCTCATGGTGTTATTAGCTTCTGGTTACTCAATTCTAAATTTTAAGGAATACTTTGCCTCAGTGAGCTTTTTTGTACCTCCTCTATTTGGCCAATTCTGCTTATTGAGTAGTTTTTTCTTTGGTGAATTTTTGTACCTCATTTTCCATTTGATCTCTTCAGCTTTTAAAGCAGTTTTTTTTTCCTTCAGAGAAATTTTGTGCCTCTTTTACTTAGTCCAAATATGTTTTATATTGTGCTTTTTCTTCAGTTTTTTGTACTTCTTTTACCAAACTGTTAATTCTCTTTTCATAATTTTCTTGCTTCACTCTCATTTCTTTTTCTAATTTTAACTCTATTAATCTTATCTCTTTCTTTAACCTTTACAGGAACTTATTGGAATTTGGTACAATAAGCATTTTTCTTTAAGATATTTTAATAACTGTTTTCATAATCCTATCTTTTTCTCAATTTATGTTTTGGACAATCTTAAGAGTACATGATGAAAAATGCTATTTACCTCAAGAGAAAGAAGTAGAGTATAATGGAGTCTGAATGCAGATTGATACATACTTTATTTTTTTCATGTTTTTTCATGTTTTCTTTCACAGAATTACTAATATGGAAAAATGCTTAATGTGATTGCACATATATAACCTATATCATATTGCTTACCATTTCAGCGATGAATGAGAGAAGGAAGTGAAAGAATTTTGAATTCAGAATTTTTTAAATGTTAAAATTTGTTTTTACATATAATTTGGGAAAAATATTTTAAAATAAATAAAATAAATTTGTCTTGGTCTTTCCTGCCATCATATGAGTTAAATTCTTTTTGTTGTTGTTCATTGTTCCATTTCTTAGACTATTTAATAACTATGAACTTCATGCTAAAGTTGAGTTTTACTGTGGGTCCCAAACTCCAGACTTTTTCATGCTGATATTTTTGGAGCTGGTTCTGTGGTCCTATAAGTTTTTAATGCTTCTAAGGTTTTATGATAGGAAAAGTATGACCACTGTTTTCCTAGCCTGTGTTCTGGTCTTTTCTCAGGAGGGTTACCTGATCCCCTATAGGTGAATTTGCTAGTGTTCCTCTCAGCTTTGATAATGTAACCAAAGCCCTTCCTCCCTTGTGACCAACCACAAGTTCTCTCTGCCTTGGAATTAGGACCCAGAACTGTGAATGGATAATAGAACTGAATATTAGGGCGGATTGTATTCAGTGTCAGTAAAGGGTCCCCATGAACTCTTTCCAACTAGTTGTCTGACCTACTTATTGTCTTTGAGATGGGAGGTCCTGAAGTTTTTGCTGTTATTTTGCCCACCACTGCTATTATCCTATCTTTTCCACCACATGTTATAAAGTTATCTTATTGACCACTTCAATTTTCTTAGGCCACAAAAATCTCATCCAAATTTTTTTCTTGATTCTACTATTGAAAATTTTAATATGAGGTGATATTTTAAAGTTTTTAAGGAAAGTATTGAAAGAACTTAGCTAGGTAACTGCCCCTAATCTTCCACCTTAGACTCCACTCCACCATTGAAAATATGTTAAGAAAGTTTCCAGAGTTTATATATTACATATGTTGCTAACTATTGGTCTTAGATATAGACTTCAATCCCATTAAAATGATAATTTTATTTTTATGCTTTTAAGAATTTTTAAAAAACTTAAATGAGTACTATGATTTGTTCAAAGGTTTTTCTTCAACTACTCAGGCAATCTTATGATTTAGACTTATTATTCTTAATTGAAACAGTTTAATGGTCAAATATCCTTGTGTTTCATGTTTAAATTCATCCATCTTAGTTAAAGAAAATCCTTTATTTTATGTGTGTGTATCATTCCTAGCTTCATCTCTCCTTAGCTAGAATATCATAGTTTAGTCTGTTTCCATATTTTTCTATTTTTATAAATAGTTTATGAGGCATAGAAATTATTTGTATATAATTCACTTGAAATCCATTGGGATTGGGTTTTCAGCTGAATGGGAATTACTCTATTATTTGATTGATTGTTCTTTTTGTTTTTTCATAGTTCATATTCATTATATTTTTAATTTGGATATTTTATACTTGGGCAAAATAGTCATCCATCTCATTTTAATTTTTAAAGGTTATTATAATATAATTGGGAATGTATTTTCTCATTATGTTCTCTATTTCCTCTCCATTTATTGCATATTCACTCTTCTAATTTTTATTCCTGGTAATTTGGTTTTCTCTCTTTATTGATCTAATTACATAATGGTTAATAAATTTTACTAGTCTTTTAAAAATAGCTTTTTTACACATTCATTTGTTTTATAATTGTATTTTTCTCTGATTTGAAAATTTTCTTTTTTTATGTTTTCCTCTTATTATTAATTTGTTCATTTTTCTCATTTTTGTATTTTATATTTAATTCATTGGTCTTCTTTATTAGCATGTGTCCTGAGATTTAAAAAAAACAAAACAGTTTTTGTAGAGGCTTCTAGTTGACACAATGGATAAAATCCCAGGCCTAAAGATAGGAAAACCTGAGTTCATATAGTTTATTTGTTTTTTTCTCCCCTGAAATTAGCCCAACATATTGGAGTAAGAGCAATCAAGGCAAATAGGATCCTAATATACAAAATAATAATAGCAACATCAACAACAATATATTGTGCCCTAAGATTGACAAGATGATCACATGCACACACACACACAAACCTGTAACGACTTACATGAAGTATTGCAAAGTGAATTCTATAGAATCAGGAGAATCTTCTCATAGTAACAGCAATAACGTACAACAGTCAGCTGTGAATGACAACTATTATCAGCAATGCAAGCATCCAGGACAACTCTAAGAATCTTGTGATGAAAATGCAATCCACTGCTTTAGAAAGAACTAATGGAGTCTGAATGCAGATTGAAGCATGCCATTCTTCACTTTATTTCCTCCATGAATTTTTCTCCAGGGTAAGCAATATGTGTCTTGTTTCACAACATTAAAAACAAAGAAATATATATTGTATGATGACATATAAAAAGGTATATCATATTGTCTGCAGTCTTGGGGAGGAGTTAGAGATGGGATGGAAGGCAGAGGAGAACATGAATCACAAAATGTCAGAAAATGATTATTTAAAATTGTATAAACATGTAATCTGGAAATAAAATTTAAAAACCAATAAGAACAACAGAAACACCAAATAGAATATCACTACCTAAATGACCATATGTGAAAATAACAGGATAAAATTTTTGAACTGAGCAAAGCAAATGCAAACATACTATTTTGAAATAACTGCCAATTAAGTTCCAAAAGGAAATGGAGATGGATGAATAAATGTTACAAGATGTCCCAATAGATAATTTTAAATGGATAAATTGTGCATGCTAAGAAATTAAGCAAGAATTTCATATCAAGAAAATAGCAAGATATAAAAATAATCAGCTTTTTGTCATACACAAGATTCCATCTCCCGTCTCCTTGCCTTTATACTGGATGAACTCCCTGCCTAAAATTCTTGATTCCCTTTATAAGTAAGCTAAAATTCTACTAGTTACATAAGGGATTTCCTTATTCTCTGAGTCATTTAACTCCCCCCCCCCAACTACTTTGATTAGTGAAAAAACATTTATTAAGAGTTTACTACCTGTCAGACACTGATAAATGCTAAAGATACAAAAAAAAGAAAAAGCAATCTCTGCCCACAATGAGCTAATAATAGGATGGAGGGTTGGAGTAGAGATTTCGGCATACAGTAAGTGTTTAATGGGCAGCTAGGGGGTACGATGGATAGAAGACTGGACTTGGATTCAGGAAGACTCATATTTACCAGTTTTAATATAACCTCAGACACTTACTAGTTGTCTGCTTCCAGACAAGTCACTTAACCCTGTTTGCCTCAGTTTACTCATTTGTAAAATATGCTGATCAAGGAAACAGCAAGTTCCTTCAATAAAATATTTCCAAAAGAGGCAAGTAGGTGGCTCAGTTGATAAAGAACCAAGCCTGGAGATGACCTGGTTTCAAATCTGGCTTCAGATACTTCCTGGTTGTGCGACCCTGGGCAAATCCCTTTACCCCAAGTGCCTAGCCCTTACCACTTTTCTGCCTTGGAACTGAAACTTAATATTGATTCTAAAATGTAAGATAAGGATTTAAAAATAAAAATAATTTTGCCACAAAAACTCCAAATGGGATCACAAAGAGTAGGACATGACTGAAAAATGACAGAAACAACAAAAATACTTACTAAAGTATTTTAGTACAATATATAATATAATAAAGTATATTTGATGCATTTAGACAGCGAGATGTCTTGAAACTATCAACAGAGAGACCAATTAGCATATTTGTTATAATAGCCCAGGCAAAAAGACTATGAAGTTCTCAAATAAGAAGATAGTGGCATCTCCACAGAAAGAGTAAAGCTGAAATAATATTAAAAAGAGAATAATTGATCAGAGGATTAATTAAGGAAAGGATTATAGTAGGCTATAAAAACATTATGAAGTGGCATTTATAATATAAGAGCCAAAAAAAGAACACAAATTAATGTGGTCTTAGTTTGCCTTACTAGAAAACAGTATGGAAAATAACAGAGGAGATGGCCTTACTTTGCCTTGGACCACAGATTCAGTTGTGGGCATCTTACTGTAGAAGAGACTTCAGCCCAGATGAGACTGACCTGGATGCAGGAATGAAGAAACTATGTTAATCATTAATTCAACAAATATTTATTAAGTCTCTCCTGTAGACAATGCTAGGGCCTTGTGACTCGATGAAGAGATCTTATATTCTATTTTGAAAAGTGTGATAGAAGATGCACATAGATAAATACTTTTTTTAAAAAAAAAGCAGACAGTTATAGTGATTTTTTTAAAAAGAGATAGGTAGAAAAAAACGTCTGAGAGAAAATGATGACAGAAAGAAAACTTTTACCCGAATAAAGATTGGCTAAAAAATATGCATATGTTTAATCTAGAGAAGAAAAAGGGATGGGGGGTGTATGTAGTGGTGGAAGTGGAAATTAACAAATGGTAGCTGTCTTCAAATATTTAAATAGAATTATTTAATTTCATTTTCATTATTTATTTTTAAATACTTTAAATTAATTATTTTAATTATTTTAATTTAATATTTTAATTTATTAAATTTTGATTAATCAAATATTTTTAAAATATTAGTTATGTTTATTATTTATATTCTTTATACGGAAGAGGACCTAGCCTTTTTCTATATGGTAGCAGTGAGCAGAAATTACAGAGAGAGAGATTATAATTCAACTTAAAGAAAAGCTACTTAATAGAGCTATCCAAAACTGGAATTTCCTGCCTCAGGAAAATAATTAGTTTCTCATCATTAACAGTTTTCATCCTGATGATCACTCATCCAAAGTGTTATGGATGAGAATGATGTTTTGGTTAAGTGTCTGACTAAATTAATTTGGAGATCTTTCTTACAACAAGATTTTAGTGTATTGGAATTGAACATCAGAATCTAGATTTGAACTCAGTGCTCTTGCCTAAAAATTCAGGGCTCTTTACATAATACCATATTGACTTTTATAGATACAATGAAAATGAACATTTATGGAACTGAATCAAAAGGCATTTCAAATGTCCATAGCCTCTGAGGAATTTAAAAAAAGAGCAATTTCTTCAATGAAAGGGATAATATGAATAAGGCTTCTCTTCAAAACAAAGCAAAAATAAATTGTATTCTCTATTTTTAGCATAGAGGTTGCAAGGAATTAACTTTAAAGAGATTTTCAAATTAGACAAAAACAATTGTCAAAAAAGAGGTAGATGAAAGAATTGGCGCTGAGAAATCTTTCCTCTTTATCTGCATAGAAGAAAGATGGAATAGCATTTTCAGAGGATAGACTTGTGTTCTTACTAACAAAGGGAGTTGAAGTGGAAAGAATACTAGGCTAGGTAGGTTAACTTCAAGATTTAATTCAAAACTCAGTTTTTAAGTGTGAACAAATATCAGTTTTTATTGTCAATTTTCTCACATTTTATGTGTCATTGGAGCTAATATTCATTTCCTTTTTTTTTTTGCTTTGATTTCCATTGCTTTGTATTGCCATATTTGAAAGAACAAGCTTCTTCCCATAATTATGTGAAGATATTGTAGTCTCCACCCCCTTTACCACTAAGTTACGACCCTAACAGAAAAGAAAACACCAAACTTACATGAAATAGATTCTCATGGAAACAAATTCAGAAGCAGCCATGGATTCATCTTCTAAGAATCACAGAACCTGAGAACTAGAAAAGATCTCACAGGCCAGTCAATCTATGCTATATGTGAACAAGAATCCCTTCTTCCACATATTGATGTTTTCCAGCATTTGCTTAAAGATCTCCAGTAAAGGCAAACCATTTTTCTCTGCATAATTAATAATAGTAATAAAATAATAATTATGATATGCTCTAAAAATAGTGACTGATATTTTTAGAATGTTGACTTGCAAAGTGATATACATAAATTCTCTCACTTGATTTTCACAACAGTCTTTTTCAATAAGTATTATAGGTTTTTTATTCTCATTTTGAAGAGGAGAAAACTGAGGCTAAGAAAATTTAAATAACTTAACTCTAATTCTTAGAGCTATCAAATGTTGGAAGCAGAATATGAACCAAAGTTTACTATGTTACCCCTATAGCCATTTAACTTTTGGAAATCTCTAATTTTTAAGATATCTTTAATTGTTTCTCTATTATGCTAAAAGAAATTATGAAAGGGATGAGTTCAGATGATATTGAGTAAACTTATATGAGTTGATACAGACTAATATAAGCAAATCCAGAACACATATTTATGGAATAATAAGAACATTATAAAGATAAACAACTTTGAAAGTCTTAAGGTTTCTGATAAATGAAATGACCAACCATGAATCCAGAATTTAATATATTGAAAGTGAACATAAGAATGTAGATTTGAACTCAAATCTCTTGCCAAAAAAATGCAGTGCTCTTTCCTAACACCATGTTGACTTTTATAGCTACAATAAAAATGATACCTTGATGAATTATATAACCTATCACTTAAGAGAGAGTCAATAGATTCAGATGCCCAATAAGATTTACAGTATTAGACATTGACAATGTAGGAATTTGGTTTATTTGATTACATATTTGTTATGAGTTTTATTTTTCCTTTTTTTTAAAGGGAGGAAAGAGAAGAAAAATAAATGCTCACTAATTTAAAAAACAATAAAAACAAAGGACATTTAAAAATTCACTCAATCCTGGAAGTTTAAAACCTTGAATTTCATTTCTAACTTTACTACATTTGCTTATCTTTGACTTAGAAATAATCATGCCTCCTTATTAATTCTATAATCTTGAATAGGTCATTAATTTCCATTGCCCTCCATTTATATATCTGAAAATAAGACAAGTATACTACAGAATCACAAAGATTAGTTCTAACTCTAATATTTTATGATTTGATTACTTCAATTTAATTTCACCCCATCCTCGTCTCTGGTAAAAATGAAGAGATTAACATTTGTCTATAATGTCAACTTTATTTTGAGATTTGTGGAAAAGATATTCATTAAATAATCTTCTTGGTTCTCCAGAATCTGGTTTAGCCCAATTATCTTCCAGGGTGAGAAAAATGGAACAGACATAAGGTAATTATCATGCCAGGCTGATACATATGCAGGTATTATAAAGATTTCCGCCAGTATACTGTCCTCAAAAATTAAATATTGTGTAAGCTCAGAAATTTAGTTCATACAAAAGTTAAAAAGAAGCTCTGAATGCTGAATATTTTGATTTTCTGATTGAAAGATCAATTTTGATCATAAAAGCTGTCTTCCTGCTTGGCCTGAAACCTACAAGGAAGTCCTAAGCAGACTAGGTCCAATTTCTACTTTGCTACAACTAATCCCCTGGTATCCTGTCTGGCTACCAGAGAGGAAATTGCCTTCACTTTCCAGGCAGTCCAGTGGCTGCCTTCTGCTGCAACCCACGTCTTTTAAAAACTAAGGGCCAAGTCCCACACAACAGGAGCCAGAAAATATTGGCCATTTAAACCTCTGAGAATCAAGGAGGCAAAGATCTTGTAATATTGGCTTGTAACTGACTGCTCATTTGGATTAGATCCTCCTGAGACAGATTCCTGTAAATGGCTTAAATGTATTTTTCTTCTCCCTGTAATAACATTCTGGGACATTACCTCTGTTCACAAATCCTTGCCAAATAGCCAACAATATTGTGGAGGAATGAAACCACTGACTGAGGCTATCTCCACCCTTGTAACGATGACATTTTACCCCAGCTTCGTGTTCTCCTCCTCAGTGGAGGTGGCTCATGTACCCTTATTAGACTAAAGAACTCAGGGAATCTGAGATTGGATTGAAACTGGTTAAGGATGTTAAATAGGAAGAGAATGTGGCCTTGGGAACATTAGGTTAACTCTAAAGTGAGAGTTTCCATGGAATTCCATAGAATGGTCTATTGACATAAAGTTAAATGAGGTTTTAGTATTTACTCATCTTCTCTATCAATTAAATTTGAATCAAAATGAGTCATAAAAATGAAATTTTTAAAATTAACTTCTTTATTAAAAAGGAAATTGTATTTCTCTTCATTAATGCCTGCAAATATGAACCACTGACTAAAAGGGAAGGAAAAAACCCCTACAGATTAATTATTGTGTCCAAGGTCAAGAATCTGTCTTATGAATAGCAACATACAGTGCAGTTACAGAAATTGCTTTGAGAAAAGAACATTCACAGTGGGGAAACTTTCAAATGCATCATACAAAAAAAAATCAATTCTTTTTCCACCCATTTATTTTTCATAATAATTTTTCTTTTCTTGAAAGTGGTTAGGGATATTTTTGTTTAAGCAAAACTTTACTACTTCCTAATCTTTCTCTGCTATTTTGAGTTAAATTGCAATGGACTTAGATATTATTATACAGACCAATCAAAAAGAATAATAAACACAGAGTGTTCTTATACCTGAAATATGAAATAGAAAGAAAAATCCTATCATGAAGAAGGGAACTCAGTCAGATGAAGTGAATTCTCAATTTCCCACATTAATGAAAGAGAATGATTCAACTCAATCCAAACTTAACAAGTATTTATTGAACACCTATTATGAACTCACTGCTGGCAGGACCAGCCATCTGGGAGGTAGCACATGAGCAGTTGCCAAAATGACATAGGTTAATGAAATGGTTCATCTTAAATGGGTAATGTTCAGGTGGACCATGTTACCAATATCCATAGGGCCTGGCCATACTCCTAGAAATAAGTACATTTGATGATACAAAACTGCAGATAATTCAGATATATTTTGATTTGGGAGTGAATTTGCAAAACTTTTGCCTTTATATTTTGCTTTAAATTATAGAAAATTATTTCACACTTTAACTAGTACAATAAGACATAAAGATTTTACTCTTGACACAATAGTTGATAAATGATAGGAAGAGGCATTTGATTAAAGAGTCAAAAAAGAAGAGATAGAATGTAAAGGGCAGAGAAAACCTGGGCAGGACAAGCAACAAATATTCTAAACAGCCCCTGAGTAAACAGAGTTGTCTGACTCCACATATAATTCTTCTAATCTGTATTTATACAGAGTAAGAGAAAAGCATGATATTTTTATAATCAGGGCACTTGAGTTCAAATCCTTTCTCTCTGCCTCTTATTATATGATCTTAGTCAAGGCCCTTTATTTGTCTGTGCTTAACTCAAATAGTTCCCTAGGACTGGACTGGTAGTTGTCTTTTGTACTTGAAGAAGACACAAGTCATCATTGTGTTGTGAATCATGTACAGTGTGTCTTATTATAGCTCATCAGGTCAATATGAGCATGAAAGCTCTACCACAGGTCAGGCACCAAGAACTCATATGAACAATTGGAATGGAAGTGACTCTAGATTTATGAATTTTGTGTTTCTTTTTAATTACGACAATCCTACTTTGCTCATAGAGTACAGGACTTTCTTTGATATAGGCATGCCTGATGGATGATCCTATGCCAGTGTCTCCCATATCTGAGAATTTATACCAGAATTCATCAGACAGATCTTTAGAGTGTCTTTGTATCACTTCTGAGCTCTACATGGGCTAAATCTCTAAGATTTTGTTATGATATAGTTGAAATGAGTTCTCAAACCAGGAGTCCCTCATTTTGAAGAAAATATTGATATTTCACCCTTTGATGTTATTAATAAACACATTACTACTTTAATCTATTCATTTTAATTGTTTATTTATATTCATGCTTTTGTCTATTTTCAAACTTCAAATATTCTGATGTATGAAGAAAATAAGTTAGACACAATTAAGTATAAGCAACAAGGGACCTAAACAGTCCTTCATTAAGACAAGACTTCGTAATTTGCCTTAGATGAAACCATCAGAAATGAATTCCATCTAAAAGAGGTGGCTGCTCATGACAAATGACATTTGTTTCTTCTGCTGGGGAAAAAGCTGTTTAGGTTGATATTTAGGAAAATGCCAAAGACACAATCCATCTTAATTTCAGCAAATAATTTCTCCAATATCCTTTTGGTCAAGATTGAGGAACATAGACTAAGAGACTGTACAGTGACATAAATTCATATCTAGTTAGACTATACTGGCCAAATAAAATTAACCAATGGCAAGGCAGCATGGTCTAGGACTTCTTGGAATCAAAACTTGAATCTGCCTCTTAGTATTTGTATAATAAAATGAGATAAGGCTCATTCCTTCCCCATCCTCTTTTTGGGAGCAAAATAGATGGCAGAGTAGATAGAGTTCCAGGCCAAAGTCAGGAAAACTCATCTTCTGATTCAAATCTGGCCTTAGACCTTTACTAGCTATGAAACCCTGGGCTAGTCACTTAACCCTCTTTGTTCCATTTTCTTGTCTGCAAAATGAGCAGAATGACAAAATGAAGAAAATGACAAACCGCTCCACTATTTTTGCCAAGAAAACCCCAAATGAGGTCATGATCAACATGACAACAGTAACATGACAAAATCATCATTTTAGACTTTTTGAGTCTTAGTTTCCTTATCTGTAAAGCAAGAGAGTGAACAAGGGAAGTTTCAAGTCTCTTCTAGCTCTAATTCCTGTCTTATAGATTTATAAGAGTCATTGTGACTCATAACTCCATCCTTGGCCCTATCATTTATAATATTAAAATCAACAATTAGAAAAAGCAATATACTTATCTAATTAATAGATGAAGCAACACTTGGAAAAAAAGGTTATATGAAAGAATCAGGATACTACATATCTCAAAGACTTGGGAAAATGTTCAGGGCCAACTAATTGAAATTTGAGTAATTTGAGTGAATCAATGAAAATTGAATGATAAGTCCTTGATTGAAAGTTATTTAAAAATCATTTACCCAGGTTTAAATGGTTTGGCCCTGGTTCATGTGAAAAAGAACTGTTTTAGCTTAACACAAATTTAACAATTTAAAAATAACAAACCCTGAATGCCAAAAAAGGTACTAATTTTAGATGGCACTTATAGAAATCTCCTTAACACAGAAGGTAATAATCCCACTGACTCTGTACTAATCAGGCTATAACTGAAAAATCATGGTAAATTCTTGTTCTTTACAAATATAAACTACAAGTCTAAGAATATCCTACATTTATGTAAGGGGGGAGAAATGAAGAAATAAGAAACTGGAGATAACTCTCTCCATTATTTCAAAGGAGATTTGATAATATAATAATAAGTACTATTATCAAAAAAGGCATATTGACAGATTTTTAATAGTACCCATTAATAATTAAATCTACTTAATGATACTGAATCAGTTATTTTCACTCTCTTCTAAATTTGCTTGAAAAACATCTAATCTGAAAAATTAATCTATATAAAAGGAGGAAAAATTATAAAAAATGATGAGACAAAAAAGACATAACTATGTTTTAAAAAGATTAGCCATGAAATATCTTCTAAACACTTTCAAAATGTTCTAATCCATGTAGAACAAAAAGAACAAAAACATTTATTCACCTGATAGCAATTACATTTAATATTTTGAACATTACTTGAGTGACTCATAATCATCAATCAGACTAGAATCATTACTTTACCTTCCCTAATAAGATGAATACTCAAAACATATATAACTATCCTGAATCCCACATTGTTTTCCCTCCCTCAACTGTTGGTAAAGTTAAGAAATCTTCATAGTTGCCTTTCAAATGAGTATAAAGTGAAACAATGCTTGAAGTTGTTTTGATAAAAAATTCCTTTTAGTTGCTAGGCTATCATCAAGCCAATTGATCTCCACCCACATTGACACATTGTCCACCAGAGGATTTGAAGTAGCAGTTCAAAAAATGCTTACCCATGGGAGTCTTAAAGGTTTCAGTGCCCTGAAGACCCATAGGACCCAGGAGAACTATGATATTGAGTAGATGTCAGACAACCAGAAACTATCCCTACTTGGTCCTGCCTTCCTAATGCAATGAGCTTTTTGCTCTCCCCAAAGGGCCAGTCTCAGATAAAATGTTAAGTTGGTTACTGTGTCTTTGGAACTATATTGCCACAGTCAATGTTTAAAGTTGAAACATTCCATAATCCATTAATGTTGAATTGTTCTTCTAACATTAAAGTAAGTATGAAACTACAATAAAACAAATCACTAAAATTATTTAGATTCATTCTAAAACTTAAAAGCTCTCTTTATTCTCCCTTTCTCCTAATTCATCCTTATTTAAAAAGAAAAAAAATCTTACATTTTGTGGCACTAGTAAAAAATTTTAACATCAGACTATAAGAATATCATTGTTTGGAATTTGGTCCTCTTCACTTCTTTAGTCTTCTGATCTTTCTGTCTTTCCCCACTGAATTCTGACCTATTTCCTTCCTCCTCTTCTCTATTTTCCTTTCCTGAGACAATGAGTAGGGAATCTCAAAAAAAGATAGCATGAGAAAGAAATTTAAGAGTAAGAGAAAGGAAAACAAGAGCAAATGTGTTATATAGATCATGTTTATCTTTCTTCATTTTCTACTATAATGTTCATGTGGCTATTTGTTTCTTTCATTAATTTGAAAAATTATACTCATCACAAATTTTATTCAGATAGGGTGCTTCAAAACATCAGTTAAGTGCTGAATCACCTTTTTTTTCTCACTGTCCTAAAAATTGTTTTCTCGTTGTATATTTGTCAGTGGGGTGTGGGGTGTGTGTGTGTGTGTGTGTGTGTGTGTGTGTGTGTGAGAGAGAGAGAGAGAGAGAGAGAGAGAGAGAGAGAGAGAGAGAGAGTGAGAGAGAGAGAGAGAGAGAGAGAGAGAGAGAGAGAGAGAGAGAGAGAATCTGAACCTGACTTTCATACTCTACCATACTACTCATATTCTTTACCATCTTTTATCCCTTGACCTTTCCTTTCCCTTTATGCCCCATCAGATATATTTTTTAATTAGGTATTGGGATATCCAGATAATTGTGACCATCTGCAAACTGGCTATTTCTGGATTTGGGGAAAAATTCTCACTCAGAGAAATGCAAAGATAATTACCAAAGGTATTTAAAATACATACTTTGACTAGGAAAATGGAAATACTCCAAGATAACATTATACTCATCTCCCTAATAGACTTCTTTCTTATAACCAGTCATTTAGTACCATTCAAAACTAAAATAAGACCATTACTAATGCTGGTAGAAATCTAGCACAAATAATATACCTAATCACTACAAACTACAAATAAAATGTCTCCTGTAAGTCTGGCCTGATTCTGTCTAATTTTCTTTAGTTTATGATCTTATTAAGGAAATTACCAAAATGTATCAACTGTGATAATTAGATTAAGTCTACACTGCCCATCTTTAGATTTAATCACCAAAGGTGAGAGCACCTTCTAATTCTGGGAGGTCCTAACCCACGTGTGCTAGAATGAGTAACGAATCAGAATCAACCAACCACCCCCTATGCTTTCTATGTGAGTTTATTGTGATTGGACATGAAGGCTAAGGGAAGGCACTGGAAGTGATATATATGTGGCCCTTCCAAGGAGGGAGTGGAATGAATGAGGCTGTGGCTGATTTGATGAAGGAGACCTGAGGGAGCTTTGCTGGTTCTTGACCAAGACTGTTCCACATGGTGAGTTTAAAGACTGAATCTTCCTGAACTTCTATTAAGAAACTTCTTTTTATAGACTCTGTGAATGAAGTTTGTTCCATTCACCTCCAGGCCTCAGGCCCTTTAACCCTCAGCTGAGGGTTAAGAGCTACCTGGACTAATCAGTGGGATAGATACTTATTTCCATACTTTCTCTCTTCTCATGTAAATAAATTTCCATAAAAGTCAATTTTGATTTGAGATTATTCTTAATTGAGGATCGACAATAGTTCAATCCTCTGGTGACCATCTTTAATATATTGAACCCATAAAACCCCTTTTTCACCCTTACATAACAATGGTCACTGGTCTTACTGAAATGAAAGACTCTTAGAAAGGCATCATGGTATAAAGGATATGGATTTAGGAAATTTAGAGTTTAAATCCTGCCTCAGACACTTATTAACTATATGATCCTGAATGAGTTCAAACAACTGGAACATTAATGCCTTGCTGGTGGAGTTGTGAACTGATCCAACCATTCTGGATGGCAATTTGGCATTATGCCCAAAGAGCACTAAAAGAATGCTTCCCCTTTGATCCAGCCATACCATTGCTGGATTTGTACCCCAAAAAGATCATAGATATAAAGACTTGTACAAAAATATTTATAGCCTCACTCTTTGTGGTAGCAAAAAACTGGAAATGAGGATATGCCCTTCAATTGGGGAATGGCTTAACAAATTGTGGTATATGCGGGTGAGGGAATACTATTGTGCTCAAAGGAATAATAAACTGGAGGAATTCCATGTGGACTGGAAAAACCTCCAGGAACTGATGCAGAGTGAAAGGAGCAGAGCCAGAAGAATGATACACTGTGGCAAAATAGAATGTAATGGACTTCTATACTGGCAGCAATGAAATGACCCAGGACAATTCCGAGGAATTTATGGAAAAGAATGCTACCCACATTCAGAGAAAGAACTACAGAACTGAATGAGTTCAAACCTCTTGAACTTCCATTTACTAATCTGCACAATGGGGGAATTAGATTCAAATGTCTATAATGTTCCTTCAACCTCTGATTCTTTAGCCTGATAAATATCTAGTAACACTGTGTTATAACTACTTAAAATTTTACTGGATCTCAGATGCTGCACAGGCTGCACATGGATTCAGACTCAAAGAAGGTATTGATCTTAGTGCCAGGGTAATGTGCAGTGTATCTATATTAGCAGAATGTTTTTTTAATGGTTTCCTGTGCAAAATAAGGCAATTTTTCTCTAATTTAAATTGTCCATGTTTCTTGAGAAACACAACACAAAACTTTATAGACAAGACTGAAGGATAGAGTACTGGCAAAGAACTTCTGCATATCTCTGATTTCTTAAATAATTACTAAAAGATAATAAGGAAAGAAAGACTAATAACAATGGAATGCAATAAAGAGAGAAAGTAGGACATTCTGCCTTCTCTCCTTTCCTTCACTGTCTCCTTCTCCTTTGTGGTGAAATTATAAGACTGTAGACAGAACTTTGATCTATCATATGCTGAGCCATAATAGAAGGTGGTCAGAAGGTAAAGATGACTTTTGTTACATCAAAGGAGGTTCCACCACTTGCTGTATCAGAAATCAGTGGAGATATTAAAGGGGCTCTAAGACTCCAGAAGACGCAAGTAGGTAGTATAATGGAGATGGTGCTGGATTTGAAGTCAGAAAGACCTAAATTCTAATCCTCATACAGACATTTGATAGATATATAACATGGGCAACTTCCTTAAACTCTTTCAGACTCATTTTCCACATCTGCAAGTTGAAGAAGATAGACTCAAAGGTCTCTAAGATCTCTTCCACCTCTAAAAATGTGTTCCTATATGATGGGCAAGGGTGAGGCAAATCTCTTTTTCCCAAGTCAATGATTTGGGGAATTTATTGCAAGAAGGGATCTGTGGATCCTTTCCATTTATATTTTACCCCCTTCTTCAAGAATATCAAGGTAGTTTTCTTTGATTACTTCTTGTAATATGATGTCTAGACTTTTTTTTAATCATGACTTTCAGGTAGTCCAATAATTCTTAAAATAATGGGTCAGTTGTTTTTTCAATGAGATATTAAATATTTTTTTCATTCTTTTGATTTTGATTTATTGTTTCTTGATGTCTCATGAAGTCATTAACTTCTCTTTGCCCATTTCTAATTTGTTGAAGAATTGATTTCTTCCATGACTTTTTGATCCTCCTTTTCCATTTGGTCCATTTTAATTTTCATGAAACTTTTCTTCATTGGATTTTGTGCCTCTTTTTCCAGTTGACCAATTTTTCTTTGTAAGCTATTATTTTGTTTTTGTATTCCTTTTGTTTCTTTCTCCCATTTTTCTTCGACCTATCTTATTTGATTTCTGAATGCCATTTTAAATTCTTCTAGTGTCTGAGACCAATTATCATTTTTCTTTAAAGTTTTACATGTGATTGCTTGGATCTCTCTGTTTTCTATTATCTCTGTGCCTTGCTCTTTGTCTCTACAGAAATTTTTTATGGTCAGATGTTTCTTTTGCTATTTATTCATTTTCTCAGCCTTTTTCTGCCTATGAACTGGGGATTCTGAAAACTGATGATTATGTCTCCTATGCTGATGTCTTTTAGGACTCACCACCAAGTTGTATTTGCCCTGGAACTAAGGGCTTCACCACAGCACTGGTTTGAAAGGGCCAAGAACTACAGACTTCTAGGTTTTGCTACAGGCTGGTGCTAGGGCTTAGGACTTCATAGGGTAGGTGTGGGGTGTGGGGTGCTCTGCTGTTGCTGTAGACAGTCCCTGGATCCCAAAGCTGGCCTATACCCAGGCTCAGAACTTAGCCCTGTATGCATGTGTATGGGGTGGTTGGCCAGTATTCCTCTGTGTGCAGTTTTGCTTCTAGTTTCTCCTTATCCTATGAAAATTGACTCTCTCTGCTTAACTTTCAAGTTGTCTTCAATAGGAGAGCCCCCTCACTCAAATTTGCCACTGGTTTTTGACTCCTGTCATTCTGAGATGCTTTCTGAAGATAGCTAATCAAAGAAGAAATCATAGAAAAATTCAACAATTTCATTGAAGAGAATGACAATTATGTGACATCCTACCAAACTCTGTGGGATGCAGCCAAGGCAGTACTCAGGGGGAAATTTATATCCTTGAGTGCATATATTAACAAATTAGGGAGGGCAGAGATTAATGAATTGGGCATGCAACTTAAAAAATTAGAAAGCGAGCAAATTAAAAATCCCCAGATGAAAACCAAATTAGAAATACTAAAAATCAAGGGAGAAATTAATAAAATTAAAAGTAAAAGAACTATTGAATTAATAAATAAGACTATAAGCTGGTATTTTGAAAAAAACAGATAAAATAAACAAAGTACTGGTTAATCTAATAAAAAAAGGAAAGAAGAAAACCAAATTGACAGTATCAAAGATGAAAAGGGAGAACTCACCTCTAATGAAGGGGAAATTAAGGCAATCATTAAAAACTATTTTGGGGGCAGCTGGGTAGCTCAGTGGAGTGAGAGTCAGGCCTAGAGACAGGAGGTCCTAGGTTCAAACCCAGCCTCAGCCACTTCCCAGCTGTGTGACCCTGGGCAAGTCACTTGACCCCCATTGCCCACCCTTACCAATCTTCCACCTATGAGACAATACACCTAAGTACAAGGGTTTAAAAAAAAACTATTTTGCCCAGTTATATGGCAATAAATATAGCAATCTAGGAGATATGGATGAATATTTACAAAAATATAAAATGCCTAGATTAACAGCAGAAGAAATAGAATACCTAAATAATCTGACTTCTTTTTCATATTTAAATTTATTTAATTTTTCTTATGTTATGTTAAAGCACCCTCTCTCCCTAAAACTCCCTCCCTCCTTTCCCTCTTCTCCATTAGAGAAGTCATCGGTTGACAAAAACATATGTATACATAAAATGTGTTTTTTTAATTTCCATTATCAGTTCATTCTCTGGAGTTGAACCCACATAAGTCATCCTTCAAAGAATATTTTTTCAACATTTCTGGTGCTGTATATAATGTTCCTTTGCTTCTGCTTCATAGCTTCATGCAGTCTTTCTTTGATTTTTTTCTTACTTCTTTATCATTTCCTATAGCATAGTAGTATTCCATCCCCCCTACTTCCCCCACCACCCCAGTCTCTTGTTCAACTCTTGGCCAAGTTCATCAGCTTGTTGCTTTGTTTTTGGTTTCAGGAAGGTTTTCTGGGTTTGTTTTTTGCTATTTCTGTCCAAAATCCATATGCTAAAAAGTGAGTTCTATAGATTGTCCATCCAATTGGATATCATAGTCTGATTAATTAACATTTTGTATCCACTTGCTTTTTCCTCAATGAAGAGTTCTGTTCCTGTGAAGTTAGAATCTGTGGAAAGCTCCATTAATTGTCTTATAAAACTCGAAGGCCCAAGAACAGAAACAGTCTTTGTAACTGCCATCACACCCACTCCCTTATATATATGCCCTGCCAAAAATTTCTGTTTGTTCTACAAGTCTAGGTTAGTCCTTTGAGTCATGGATTAAACTATAACTACTAAGTTGGGTTTGGAATCATTTAGAAGATGGTCCCAGACTTGGCTTGTGTGAATTTCTTAGGATCCATATTTTCTAGAAACAGACATACTTTGCCCAGTCCTCTTTCTTTCTTCTAGAATCATTTAGATCAGTCTAAATAAAACCAGAAGAGGTTAATTAGGCGACACAGTGGATAGAGTGTGAGACCTGGAGTTCAGAAGATACATATTCCTGTGTTCAAATCTGGCCTCAAACATACTAGCTCTATAACCATGGGCGAGTCACTTAACTCTGCCTCAGTTTTCTTCATCTACAAAATGAGCTGGAGAAGGAAATTGTAAATCACTCTACTATCTTTCCCTGGAAAATCCTAAATAAATGGGGTCACAAAGAATCATATACAACTAAAACAGCTGAAAAAAAACAAGAAATGTTATCTAGGGAAACATTTTCTCTAAAAGAGATTGGACTGAAAGGTCAATAATAGTCAACAATGTGGTATGGCAGCCCAAAATGCTAATGCCAACTTAAGCTTCATTGAGAGGCAAAGTTTCCAGGAATAAAGGAATGATTGTCCCTCTGTATTTTGCTCTGGTAAAAGCAAATCTGGAATAGTGTTCACTTCTGGGCACCACAGTTTATAAACAACACTGATGAACTAAAAAGCTTTCAAAGAAGGGTGACAAAAATGTTGAAGGTCCTTGATTCCATGCTACAAAAGGATCTATTGAAAGAGTTAGTCATATTTAACCCAGAGGAGAAAAGGAAAGAGAACAAACACTTATCAAGCACTTGCTATGTGCCAGGCACTATGCTGAGCATGTTACAAAAATGATGTAATTTTTTTTTTCTCACAATAGCCCAATGACCGGGTGCTGTTATTTTCTCCATTTTGTTTCAGACAGAGGCAGACAGAGTTTAAAGGATGTGCACGGTGTTACACAGATAGGAAGCACCAAAGTCTCAAGTATTCTTGACTCTCGGCACAGTATTCTATCCACTAGGCTACCTAGCTGCCTCTAAGATAAGCTTTTTTTTTTTTTTAAACCCTTGTACTTCGGTGTATTGTCTCATAGGTGGAAGATTGATAAGGGTGGGCAATGGGGGTCAAGTGACTTGCCCAGGGTCACACAGCTGGGAAGTGGCTGAGGCCAGGTTTGAACCTAGGACCTCCCGTCTCTAGGCCTGACTCTCACTACACTGAGCTACCCAGCTGCCCCTAAGATAAGCTTTTTAAAAAAGACTGGGTAAAGAGATGCTAGGTGGCTCAGTAAATTGAAAGCCAAGCCCAGAGAGGAGGGGTCCTAAGTTCAAATCTGGCCTCAGACACTTTCTAGCTATGTGACACTGAGCAAGTTCCTTGAACCCTATTGCCTGCCTAGACCAGTGATTCCCAAAGTGGGCGCCACTGCCCCCTGTTGGGTGCTGCAGCAATCCAGAAAGGCGGTGATGGCCACAAGTGCATTTGGAGGCAGTGAACAACTGTAAGAGGGTGGTGATAGTATGTGTCAGGGGGCGCTAAGTAATATTTTTTTTCTGGAAAGGGAGCAGTTGGCCAAAAACATTTGGGAACCACTGGCCTCAACCTTACTTCTCTTCTGCCTTGAAACCAATACACCGTATTGTTTCTAAGATGGAAAGGAAAGTTTTTATTTTTTTGTTTGTTTTTAATTTGTTTTTAATCTGGAACTCGGGGTTACTGAAGGCATGGGTAGCTATGTTCATGTATCTGAAAGATTGTCCTATGGAAGATGAGTTTGATTTATTCTGTTAGACTCCAGAGGTAAGAACCAAGAGTAAGAACTGGAAGTTTCTCTGAGATGAATTGAAGCTGGGTGTCTGGAAAGTTTTCTAAAAATTAAGGCTGCTCCAAAGTTGAATGGACTGTGTTAGGATGTAATGCCTTCCTTCTCATTTGGATTCTTCAAGAAGAACCTAGTTGGCCATTTGTTTTCTATGTTATAGTAGGGATTCCTTTTGAGTATGAGTAGGAGCAGATGACCAGTGAGGTCTCTTCCAACTAAAAACTCTGTGATTTGAGACAGAATTGGACCAACCTCAAGAATGTAGTAAAAATGGAATAGTTGTTCAGAGCTCCATATTTGGCTGGCTAGCAGTCAGATTTCTAAATCCCAGACATTATGCTAACCCTGAGGTCTGTGGGCAGGCACTAGTTAAGGAGAATGAATAAACACATAGTTATACCTGGGAACCTAGTGAATTAAGTAAAGATGACTGAGAAACTAGTGGATGTATTGAAAACAAATGTTGCTAAAAGTTCTTGCTACAAAATTTATCAATGAAATAGAACATTGAATACCAAAGAATATCATGCACTGTCTTAAGCAAAAGCTTCTTTATCCATAATTCAACTTAAAGCAAAAGTCAACACAGTATCATTTCAGAAAGCAATTATGTTTTGACCCAAGAATGAGCATGATTGGGAATTCCAGGACAATTCTAAAGTCACACAATGTGTATTCACCCTTCTCATGGTTGCTTGTAAGTCTATGTGGAATGAATTGGCATTCATATTGGAATTCCCACTGGCAAACTGTGAAACCACAGTTGACAAGATAGTTGAAACTTTTGCATGTGCCATGTCTTGGGGAGCAAAAGGAAATTATCTAATATCTTAGACATGGTTCAAAGAAGTAAAATTATAATGTTAGAATACTTTTAAAAACACATAAAAATGCCTGTAGTCAAGTATTCAAAATATTCCTTTTCTCCAGATATGAATTAAATCTATAAGGGAATACCTAGAGCATGGAAAGAACTACATTACGTGTATTTTGGCATGAATGAAACATTCCATTTTTATTTTGCATTTAGGTGGGGTGCCTAGGCTTTTTAGGAAAGTTCACTTTTTTTCCACTGTGAAGTTTTTCTACCAACTCTAGCAAACATTATTTTTTTATCAGAGGCCAATTTGTTTAAGACAAATGAAATAGTCAAATTCTTTGAGCTTCTGGAAGAAATGAACTGTGTACATTTTGAAGTATGAGCTTACCCAAAATTTCCTTCCTTCTTTCCTTAATATGACATGCTATGTTTTCCTGGATACAGTGAATTTGTTACCTACCTAATTTAGAGCAATTTTGTATTTTTTTTTCCAAAAGGACCTATTTCAAATAAGACCCTTTAAATATTTTTATTTCTTCTGACACAGGTTTTTAAATGGGTCTTATATCTTTTTTTGTCCAAGTAAAACAAATTTCTGACAATCTACTGAATGTTTTGAAATTTTAATAAGTAGAATTGTTATACGGATGAAAAGATAAAAGGAAAAAGGAGATGTATATCTTTCTAAATGACCAATAATTCAACTAGGTTGCACAGAGTACTGTATTATAGTCTTAACCCCTTCAAAGGACCCTCTGAAAAATATTTACAAAAACAAGTTCTCAACTGTACAGTTACCAGTTATGGGAAGGATGTTTTAAACATGAAGGGCATATAGGATTTGTACTTACATATTTAGCAAAGTCCTTCACAGAGCAAGAAAAAATTCAATATTGGGTTTTCACTAAACCTGAAAGATACCCTACAACCCCCTCTAGTGAAAAGTGTTGCTGTCCACCTGGAGTAGAAAGAATGGGAATTTCTCCAAGAACTGTTTAATGCATTTCTCATGTTGACTGTCAGTATTTTTCCTCAGAATGTTTTCATTTGCTAAAACAGGAGCACTGTTGGTTCCTGAAAACACTTTCAAACCATTGAGACATGGGTACCCAATAAGTAAGTGCTATAATCACACAGTCCGTTATTTTGCACTGTGGTTTCAAATATGCTATTTGGCCACATTTTTCCAGTGCCAGACTCAAAGACTAGGAGCTTCCCAGCCTCTATGGTGCCTTGAGAATGGAAAATTCTTTAGCATTTCTCACTTGGGCTTTCATCCAGTGGCCAAGTATCTTTTTTCAAGACCTAGTATAAACTTGAATTGTGAACCACCTCTCCCCAACATCATTTCTTTGGGAGCCTTTCCAATGCTAATCTAAAAGGTCTTCCCCTCTCCCACACCAAACTATCTCAGGCACATGATTTCATGAATCACGAAAGAAAAATTTCTATTCATTCTGAAATTGCATTCTTCATTGATGACTAATTCATAACATTAAAGTTGTTGGTCCAAAATACTGTATTGTCAAGTTGATTTTTGAGTTGCTTTTCTAATGGACACATAACTATAAACATTTTATAAATAGACAAATTGAGCTCAATGCTTTGTTTTCCTGAACTTTATAGAATGATGGAATTATAGTGTCATACATCCAAGTAGTAAAGGCACTTAGAAGTCAATGAGCCCAACTATTTCATTTTACAGATGAGGAATCTAAAGCTTGAGAGAGGTTTAATAGATTACGTAGAGTTTAAATTTGGCTTTACACAGCTAGTTAACTATCAGAGACAGGATTCAAACTTCCTGATTCAAACTCATATTCATGATTCCAAAATGTTTTACTGTCATCTAGTATCTCATTACATATACTCACTGCACTGTCTACTCATACTCATTAGCAAGCAAACTCTCTGAGTTCGTGTTGATTTTTTTAAGAGTATGCTTGAATCTGTTTTCAGACTCTATCAGTTCTTTTTTCTAGAAGTGGATAGCATTTTTCATCCTAAGTCCTTGGGAACTATCTTTGATCACTGTATAGCTAAGAATAGTTAAGTCATACCCACTTGATTATTACACAAATTCTATTGCTGTGCACAATGTTCTCCTATTTTTGCTCATTTCACTTTGCATCAGTTTGTTTAAATCTTTGCAGGTTTTTCTGAGAGTGTCTTGCTCATTATTTCTTATAGCACAATAGTATTCTATTACAATCATATCCTTCAACTTGTTCAGCCATTCATGAATGGATACGATCTTCTCAATTTACAATTCTTTATCTTCACTAACAGAGCTGCTTTTTTCATAGTTGTGATTACTGTGAATTTCCCTTAATCCCATTTTCCCCCTGTTTGTCCTATTCTCTCTAATCACCCTGTCCATTCCCAAAAGTGTTTTGCTTCTGACTACCACTTCTCTCAATCTCCTCTCCTACCAATACCCCCCTTTTTATCCACTCCCCTCCTAATTTCATGCAAGGTAAGACAGATTTTTATATCCAACTGAATGTATATGTTATTTCCTCTTTGATCTAATTTCAATGAGAGCACTGTGTCTACTCCCCCCATATTCCCCTCCATAGCAAAAGCTCTTTTGTGCCTCTTTTATGTGAGAAAATTTACCATATTCTACCTCTCTTCCCCCATCTCCAAATATATTTCTATTTCTCACCTTCTAGTTTTATTTTTTTACATATCATCCTATCATATTCAACTCACTATGCCCTCTATCTATATATACTTGTTCTAACAGCCCCAATAATAATAAAGTTCTTAGGAATTATGAGTATCATCTTCCCACATTGGAATGTAAGTGTTCAAACCTTACTAAATCTCTTCTTATTTCTCTTTCCCATTTCTCTTTTTATGCTTCCCTTCAGTCTTTTATTTGAAACTCAGACTTTCTATTTAGCTCTTGTCTTTTCATTAGAAATATTTGAAAGTCTTCTGTTTCATTAAATTTCCATTTTCCCCTGAAATGTTAAATGGTTTTGCTGGGTAAATGATTACTGGTTGCCCTCCTCGCTCCTTTGCCCTACACAATACCATATTCCAAGTCTGCAAATATTTTAACATAAAAACTGCTACATCTTGTGTTATCCTGACTATGGCTCCATGATATTTCACTAAAATACAGAAACGAAAGAGTAGATTAAGCTAAATTGAAAATTTGGGCTAGAGTCAGATTATGGAAAATACTGAATGTCCAGATTAGGGATTTTATGTTTAATTTGTTAGAAATTAGGAGCAATCAAACATTTTTGAGTAGCATAGTAGTTAACATACTGCCTAAAGTATAAAGTTTTGCTTATTAATATGATTTAATGTAAGAGTCACATAAATAGAGTAATTCATTGGACCTGGGGCAGAAAAGAAGAAGCTATCAAGTATGAATTTATGACTTTGAGTTTGAGTGACTGGAAAAATAGTGATGTCATTAAGAGAAACAGACAAATTAGAAGAATGGAGAAGGTTTTTTGGAGGGAACAGAAATTTGGCTTTATACCTGTTGATTTTGAGATCTTGGTAGGATTTTCATGTGAGAAATATAAGACTGGAACTCTAGGTAAAGGATACAGATTTAGGCAGCTTCCACCTAGCATTAATAAAAGATGTCAAAGATATGAATTAGAATACTAATGGAGAATGGGCAAAGAAATAATGGAAAGGGGCCATGAACAGGGCCTTGGCAGATACTCATGATCTGAGAGTAAGAAAAGAAAAAAACAGTAAGAGACAGAGAAGGAACAATCATAAAAGTAAGATAAGAACAATGAAAATACAACAGTTTTAGAGCTAAAAAGGATTCTAGAGATGATCTAATCCAATCCTTTCAATTTTTATTTGAGAAAACTGAGATACGTTCCATCTATATGTATGAAATCTCTTAGAATTTCACTCAGACATTTTGATAAAGATGAATTCTCCATCTGAAAAAAGTCTAACTCGGAATTCATTCAAAATTAGTGAAAAGCTAAAATGACTACCATATGGTCTCGTCGCATGTCCTCAGAGACAACACCACATTAAGGATTTAGTCAATATCAATTCGGTTCCATTACCTGGATCATTCAATCCACTCACTTTCAACACAGCTAATTCTCTATCCATATTATTCAGACTTAAGATAATATCTGCAAATTGTACTGGCCATTTTCTGCTCTGCTCTATTATAATTGGTTGTTGGTCTCATAAAGACCTTGACTCAGTTGAAGAAGGAAATGGAACAGATATGCCCTGGGATCATGTAGTTGAAAGAAATCTTGTAAGGCAATGCTCATTTTATGAACAAGTCCAATTTGCTTTGACATAATTTGTCATCCAGTTGCCTAAGGTACTGAAATAAATGGCTCAACCATCTTAAAAGGGTGAACATTTCAAAATCCTCTTGCCACTCATTGGAATGTGGCTGCCCACCAGGGGGAAAACTGGATTTCTTACAAATTTATTTTAAATCCATAGCACTAAAACCACAGGAACTCACTATGTAATGCATGTGATAGAAATGAAAAGGTATAAGAATGATAATAGGTCTTCTTCAAATTTATTGTTTCTTATTATGACTTGAGAGGTAAAGGTATACTTATTTCTGACTAGATTAAAAAGCATTGCTTCAGGAGTAAATACTATTAAGCGAATATTTTAGGCAGGGATAAAACAATTTAATTTCCATAAACTATTAAAGCATCTACTGAGCTATTATTTCCCTAAGCAACCAAGAAAAATAATAAGGCATTTTACCTGCAGTGTTGAAGTTCGGTACTATTATTATGCTCAAACTTTCATTTCAATTTAAGAATATTCTTATTAAATACTCATTCAGATATTTTATACTTATGAAGTGCTTTGCAAGTTTTTCATTTGCATAATGAAATTCCTCTCTAGCAATTTTGAAGGTATTTTTCTTAAAATAAGGTCAAAGATTTTCAGGCCCTCACCATCTATCTCTATAAGCAAAATCTTTCCTTCAGATAATCACTTATTCAAAAGTACTGAGTGTGGCATAAAAGAAGTAAGTTGTTATTCCAATATTTAGAAAATTTTATTTTCCCCAAAGACCCTTCTTAGAGATCTAACCTCATATGCAAATTATCATAGTCAATCTGGATCTGACAGTATTCTTTTAGGTTCTACTCCTATGAAGGAAACTAATCCCACCAGTGTATAATTGTGTCCACTGAGCATAGCATACTTGAAAAAATGATAAGTAGGTTCTTACAACAGAGACTGATAGAAACTTTGCAAGTTCTTTGTTTACACTGTTTATATATACTATATGTATACATTTATGCATTTAGCTAACCTCTTTGAGGAAGGTTTGAAGGATAATACTCATAACTATTGAATTTTCTGTATCAATATTTTTTGAGAATAAGAGCTAACTAGTATTTATCTTTGTATCTTCGGCATCTGGAACATGATAGATACTTAATTATTGGAAGTTATTTTGTTAACAATCACAGCAACAAGAGGAGTAATAATATTGGTAATTTACAGGCCCTTTGCTTTATAATTTATTATTGATTTCAAAGGACTAGAGTTTGCAAGGTTTTTGGTATGAAGGAAACAGATTGAAGGAGTAAATCAATAACTTTAGATCAATGAAAGATGAATTTTAGGAGAATAATGAAAATTATTTTATCTCTATACAAGGAAGAATGTTGGAATTTTTAGTCTGAGTTTACTCCAAAGTGATTCCAATAAGTTATAATGAAAAGCTTGATATTGAAGATGATAAAAACAGGATGTTGAAGTCGTTGATAGAGAGTATAGGTTAAGGGGATGAAGAGAATAGAGGACTGGATATTTTCTCTAGTCTTGTAAATTCCTGAACACTCCCTGAAATATGAATTCTATTTCAGAGATACAATAGTTGCATCTATCTCCATACTACAATATACCTACAAACTGAACAATGTAACAGAATGATGAATCAACATCTGAGACAGTTAATCCCTAATCTCTAATTTATTCACTCAGCACCCCCTCTCCCATAATCCTTTACAATCTAGTAGAATGGCACAAGCCACCCACTGATTTGTGTCCTGGTATGCATTCAGTATTTTCTTTGCTGATGCAATGATATCTGTCAGCAAATCCTACCTCTACCCTCAGATTACCAATCTTTGGTAACAAATTACACATCAATCCTGTCTACATGCTTGCAGAGGAAGAAGTGTCATAGGGAAACAGAGGCATGCATGTGATGTAACCAAAGAATGCTCATGGTGAAAATTATATTCCTAAAACATAAAGTAATAAAAAAGAAACAAATATAATAAACAAAATATCCATTTAAAATATAAAAACAACAAATAAAGTTAAAATAAGGACAAAAGATAAGATTTTTTAAATTGAAGGATAAATATATAAATTAGAAACCAAAAGGAGCATAGAATTGATCAATAAAATTACAACCTGGTTCTTTTAAAGACTAAAAGTATTAATAAAACTTTTGCCAACCTGATTTGCGAGGGCAGAAAAATCAAATTAGCAAGAAAACAAATGAATAAGGTAAAATCACAAAACTGAATAGAACAAAAAGCATTATTAGAACCTACTGCTCAGTTATATATTGACACAGCTGAGAATACAAAAAAAAAATAGAGGGATGCCTTTTAAAAAACATTAAATACCTGCATTCATAGACCAAATAGATATCTTAAATATTTTCCTCTCAGAAAATGAAATAGAATGAAGTCTAAAAGAACAACCAAAAGAAAATTTCTTGGTTCTGATGCATTCATAGGAAAATGCAATCAGACTTTTAACAAGTAACTAGTACCAATACTTCAAAATATTTTCCTTAAAAATTGAGAAAGTGCTCTGACTCCTTTATGAGACAAATTACTAAAGAGAGGTAATTATAAGTTTGCATGAAACTAAAAACCATATTCATTAAAAAACTATTGCATTTGGGGGCAGCTGGGTAGCTCAGTGGATTGAGAGCCAGGCCTAGAGACAGGAGGTCCTAGGTTCAAATCTGGCCTCAGACACTTCCCAGCTGTGTGACCTTGGTCAAGTCACTTTACCCCTATTGCCTACCCTTACCACTCTTCTGCCTTGGAGCCAATACTCCAAGACAAAAGGTAAGGGTTTAAAAAAAACTATTGCATTTAAGATAAAAAAGGAGGTAGTTGAACGTAAAAAAAAATCTTTATATTAAATTTCTCAAAGTTTAATAGACGTTTAGACAACTAAAATAAATAAACAGAGCAAAAATGCATTCCTCGGTAGATTAATGGGTAAAGGATATATAGATATAGATATGTATGTATATACACATAATGCAAGTGTGTGCATATATATATATATTTAGTTTGCAATTCATATTTTGAGATTAGTCAAAGAAAAAGAGAGACCTGTGAATCAAAACAAATCTGATATTTCACCTAACACAAAGAAATTGGCAGTCAAAAATGATGGTAAAATTCAATGTTTGAGGAACTGTGATAAGATAGTTATACCAATGCATTGTTGGTGGAGCTGTGAATCAATATAACCATTTTCAAAACAATTTTGAGTTATGCAAATAAAATGACTAAAATGTCCTCTCAGACCTTGTGATTTTATTTCTAGCTTATAACTCAGGGAGGTCATTAATAAATAAAAAATCCCCATATAAAACAAAATATTTGTTACAGCATGTTGTTTGTGTGTGTGTGTGTGTGTGTGTGTGTGTGTGTGTGTGTTTAATAGCAAAGAACTGGAAACAAAGTGGATGCTCACTGTTTAATGAATAGGTAAACACATTGAAGTATATGGATGTAATGGAATACTACTCTGCTGCAAATAATAATTGATATGATGAATAGAGAAACATGGAAAGATATGAATGGATGCAAAATGAAGTAAAAGTCAAAAAATCATCTTTGAAGTTAATGTAATAATGTAAAGACAAAGAAAGAGAACAACTATAAACAACTGAATACAAATGTTGCAAAATCAAAAAGAACAAAAATTTCCACCAAAAAAGAGGCATGAGAAAAGGCACTACTTTGCTGAGGTGGAAGGTTCAAAGGTGTGAATCCTTTTACATATTTTCAGATTTTTAAAAATATACTTATCACTTTTTTCTGATTTTCTTCCTCTTCTTTTTTTCTTTTTTCTTTAAAATATTATTTGCTATATGTTTTCTGAGATGATGGAAGTAGAGGGATATGGGAAAATAGATAATGCAAAAACAAGTAATCAATAAAACTTTACTTTTAAAGAGAAACTTTGGGAACACTAAAGCATTGCTAATGGAGTGGTGAACTTATCCAACTATTTTAGAGGGTGATTTAGAGTTATGCCAAAAGGCTATAAAACAATGCATACCCTTCAGTCCAGTAACAGCACTACTAGGACTGTATCTGAGAGATTTTTTTTTAAAAGGGAGAACTTCTAAATAAAAATATTTATAGCTGTTTTATTTTATTTCTCTTGTAGTGGCAAATAACTGGAAAATAAAGGGATGCCCATCAACTGGAAAATGGCTGAATAAATTATAGTATATGATGATGGTGGAATATTATTGTGCTGGAGGAATAATGAACAGAATGATTTCAGAAAGAGCTGGAAAGACAATCATGGACTGATGCAGAGTGAAATAAGCAGAACCAGGAAAACACTGAATATAATAACAGCAATATTGTGGAATGATCGAGTGTTATGGACTTAGCTACTATCAGCAATACAGTGATCCAGGACAATTCTGAGGTACTTATCATAAAGAATGCTATCCACCTCCAGAGAAAGAACTGCTGGAATCAGAATGCAGAAGGCAGTGTATGACTTTTCACTTTTTTATTTGGGATTATGTTTTGGGATCTTGATTTTATAAGATTACTCACTTATGAAAATGAACAATATGAAATGTTTTCTATGATAATAAATGTATAACCCAGACAGAATCACCTCCCAGCACCAGGAGGGAGAAGGAAAGGGAAGGAAGGAGATGTTTGATTATACACCTTTGGAAAACTCATGTGGAACTTTATTACATGTAATTGATAAAAAAAATAAACTAAAAGGAAACATTAATGGATATCTTTAAAAATATTATCAATAGCTATTACCATTTCTTCAGTCATAATACAAGTCAAGATAAACACAGAATGTGATTCTAGAAGTAGTAAATTTGTTCTGATTCTGCCATAGGGTTATTGTTTCTTGCCCAAAGTATCTAAATGGACTGTCTACACTGTCCATTCTTCTCAGATAATCCAAATTTCTTCTACTAATTAGGCAATATAACATTCTTTATCTTGAAAATATTCCACTTTTGCCTTTATCCACTTTGTCATCTTTGTTTTTCCTTTACTAAAGAACCAAAGACATTTTTCCTCTTGTCCTTCACTTCAACTAGAATATCACAAATGTAAATTTAATGAAGTATTTCACAAATATCAAGTATGCATTTATAAGATTGGTTTGTTTTCTTTTGTTTGTTTCTTAGTGTTTACCTTCCCTTAAAGGTCTCTTGCAAATTCAGTCACTTTTAAACCGCCTATTTTTGTCAGCAGTTTTGAAGAACAGGAAATAATTGCTTTTTTGTGGGGCTTGGTAAGAATAAATTCACAGAATATCTTAGTGACTCTCTGAGTAGCTGATGAATGATGAGACATGCCTTCAGCCCACTAATTCTTCCTTAATCATGATGATTTCTATTTCTCCTTTCTGAAGCAGTATATCTTGCTCCTTTATTCTATATAACACACCTTCTGTCTTTAGAATTAAGACTTCAAAAAGAAAATGTTATATATACATATATATATATATTTTTAATTTTGTTACAACACTTACTGAGATGTGTAAGTGTAAGTATTTTAACTGTCTTTAAATAGTTTGCTATAGTTTCCCATCTAAGTATGGTTATTTGAAGTAGCAAAGAAGAATGGACAAAGACTAAGCTTGATGTAAGTAAGACCTAGTTTCTTGTCCAGTCTTTGACACATACTAGTTATGTGACCCTAGAGCCCATCACTCAATCAACCAGTATTCCCATGTAACTCTCTAAGTGTATGGAAATGAGAATGTATAGCTCTTTAAGTTACAAATAAGTCACATTTGTACATTGGTAGATGTCACAGGCCCAGTGCCCCCCCAATCCAAATAAATACCTACGTTTTGACAATTTAGTCTCTGAAAAAGATAACTAGAGGTCTTATCTTCTCAAAATGAAGTATTTCTATTATTTTAATATTCTTGTTAAGCTTGATTTATCACATCATCTATCACCAGTCTTTACTTATTTAAACAACATTATAAAATGACTATCAAAATTATAATTATAAAATTTTCCTCATAGGGATATTTAAATTTTTAAGTTTCTGGTAGTATATATTTGTATAAACTAGGGATTGTTATATTTCTTTTGGAATATTCTGACTCTTTCAATTCTATCTAATTAAATATATTTTATAAGAACCTACTGAGTACATAGTTACTAGGTTTTGACTTAAAGTTTAGCTAAGACTTGAGCTCCACTCTCAACAACCTTTTAATTTGGTCATTATTTGTCCTTTGTTTTTGAGGAAGACCAATGAATTCACAGAGTGATGTCTTGACTTGTTCATGAATTAGATTAAAATGAGACAGAATTGCACAAAGTCATCAGTCTCCCTTTGTCTTCTAGTGTCATTAAAGTCTAGGAGAAAGGCGAAAGTCAGGAGGACTGGTGATGACCAGGATGTAGTGGATGACCTTGGAAGTTTTCATGTCTGAACAAACTCTAAGTACTCCACAGTGCCTGTGTCAGCCACATGCATGGTTGTTAGAATAAATTGTTCTTATCTGCTTATCCCACCACTGGCAGTCTTCACATGCCTTGGATGGAAATTTCCCTTATTCACTGATGAGTTTGTGGTTTATTGATTATTCTCAACCAGGTTTAGCCTGTCTGCTGAGATGGTTTACCAGAGCATGAACATTGCACATGCTACAGCTTCTTGGAATCACAGGTGAGAATTAAATACCAAATGGACACAAAAAGTGGATGAGTCCTCCTTGAACATCCATAGACCTTCATTGAGTTTTCAATTTTGTAAAGTTCAAAATAATACCTAAGTGTATGAGAAAAGTAATACATGAGGTGTTAAGAGGGAAAGGTCATTTATTTATGGTGGGGAGTTAGAAGAAGGAAAAGTTTAAGTAGGAAATACTTCATGGGTAAGGTAGAATTTATATTTAGTTTTATAAGCTGTAAAGAAATGAGCATGCCAAGTACAGAAAATAATAAAAGCAAAGGAACAGAGGTGAGAATGTTCAGGGTATGTACAGAGATAGAAAAGAAGCTTTGTTTGGCTGAGATGGCTAAAAAGGCAGGGCATTGTCAGGCTGTGAAGAGCCTATAATGCCAAACAAATGAATATGGCGTTACTGGCTAGGTAACAAATTGAGGAGTCTTGAGCAGAATAATGACATAATCTATACAGAAGGAGGATAAGTCAACAGTGACATGGACACTAGACTGGAAAGGACAAAAGATTTGTTAATATAACTCTCTAGGTCAGTGATGGGCAAACCAGATGTGGCCCCCTGAAATGTTCTATCCTGCAGTGGGACATTTTTCCTAATCTGATGAATACATTGAGTAGGACACAATACAATGAAACTTTGAAAGAGTTGCCTTAGAAACAGACTGACAGATGAGCATTTCTTTTCCTTTGGCCCCTCTTTAAAAAGTTCGCCCATCATTGGTCTAGGTTATTGTTAGCTGTTTTCGTAATAATGGCCTGTAGTAGAGGTATGATGATGGAAAAAAGATGAGAGAAGACAATTCTGAGAGATATTTCTTACTTAACAGTACTCACTGGAAATGTCCATTGTGCCTACATTTTCCTTAGAAGATTCTAAATAAACTTAACACGTATCACTTCTATAAGAAGAATAGTATTTGCTTATTTTTTCTTCATTGCATTTGTGTTTGAATATGTTACCATGAACTTTTACAATTCAGCTCAAAATAGGAGTTTTTCTAAGAAGGTAGGTAGGAATAGGGTAAGATAAGGTGAAGAGAACAAATGGCATATGGCGCACTGAGGTGACCTCATGGAAGGTTCCTAAGAAAAGGTAGAATTTGAGGTGAGCTTTCAGTTCTCCCACCTGTAGACATTGGACTAAGTGTTCTCCAAGATCTCACTCAACTCCAACATTCTATGAGGCCAGAAATTTGGCATAAATTGAGCACAAATATTCCAAAAGCTTTTCTACATGAAAAGACAATATTTATTTATATATAGAATAAAGAATCAAGAACAAGGTTCTCATTATAGATGTGATGTATTCTATAATTATATGGCCTCCCACACTGTAGGTACATGGAGGCATGTGGACACATATTCTCCGGACCAGGTTGCTCGCATCAATCTGCCCTCAAAATGGCAGATCTATGTTCCCGGAGAGGGACCACCATCATCTGGTTATGCTCAGGCAATCTGTTTGTGGGGAACACCTTCTCTTTAGCTTTCATGGTCCCATCAGTACATTTTTATTTACACAAAACCAGCTGCTTACCATGATTCCATATTTAGAGCTTTAAAAAGTATTTTACTTAGTAGTGAGGCAAAAGAAATATTAATCACTTCAGAAATACTCATTTAATTACATATGTACATGTATATATCAACATATTAAATTATATATATGTGTATATGGACATATATGTGGAGAGAGAGAAACAGAGAGACAGAGAGAGACAGAAAGAGACAGAGAGAGACAGAAAGAGACAAAGAGAGAGAGAGAGCACGCAAAAGTTGAATGAAGAAATATATCATAGTCTATACATAAACATAGGTCACACTTTTCCAACATGGAGGAGATCGGTACACATTTATAGACCCTCATCATGGAAACACATGTACAAGGAGAACACATGTGCTCAAGGTCACTCACAACTCTAGGCTACATTCTTTGTTGTTCTCTTTATGTCTCAATAACTGTCCAAAAAATGTTCTTCAACAAAGTAGCTTCTGTTTGAACAGATGCTTTCATTGCTGAATTGCCACTAGCTGTGGTATATCAGCCAAAGGAGTAGATCTGTTGGATGACTTCTCTGAATCCCTCCTTCCAAACTATATCACAAGTACTTAATAAATCTTATGAGTTATTAAATTTTTTCAACCCTGCTGAACAGCAGTTTTTTTTATAATTCTCAAAATGAAGAGTTGAGGGCATCACTTCTGTTCAGCTGTGGTTATTCTTCAACAGCAACTGTCCATCACCTCCAGCTTCAAACTTGGCTAATAGAGTACGGTATCCTCTCGCTTTTCTTTCTGGATGTGGACTTTAGATTCTCTCTTCAAATGACCTCCCTTAAGTCCATGGTTTATAACTAATATCCATGTTCCATCTATGATGAAGCAATTTACTTTTGTTCCACATCACAGAACAGTTCCGATGACCATAGTTCCTTAGTCATTAACCAAAAAAAATTTTTTTCTATTCGTATATATGAATCCCTGAAGCATATTCCATTCACTCTTGTATTCTACGATGTATCACATTTGAGTGAGCAATTGTCCCTAAACTATCAGCTTTAAAAGCTGGTTCTCTTAGAACTCTGACAGAGCTATGCCCCAGACAAGTGAACTACTAAAGCATACATACCTTGATTACTCCTCTTCTCAGAAGTGAACATGTCCTGCAAGTAAAGTGTCTCTCCTTAAAATATAAAAATAAAGATAGAGTTATATTGTAAAGTGCCTGGAAGGCACAGTGGCTAGAGCACCACTTCTGGAGATGAGAGATCCTGGGTTAAGGTCTGGATTCAAATAATTCCCAGCTATATGACCCTGCGCAAGTCAATTAACCCTAATTACCTAACACTTAGTGCTCTTCTGCTTGGAACTTATATATATTATCAGTTTTATGATAGAAGTTTTAGGGTTAAAAAAAATAAGTTAAATATCATTTTCTGCCATGTGTATGGAACTATTCCTAGTCCAGCAGTATAAATGAGCCATTTTTTTTTACTTCAGATGAAAATTAGAGGGATTATCTTGTTTTTCAATTCAATTTGTTTCTATAATTTTTTAAAATTAATGTAAAATATTATCCTCACACAAGTCAGGAAAAAATGGTTTTCTAGGAATAAACTACATAAAATGAACATAGATGAATGGAAGTCACACATAAACTCATATGCAGCCTTATTAGGGATAAAAATGTATTGTTTAATTCCCTCCCCCAAAATTTGGTAGTAAATTGTAGTCTTGTGGTGGGGGGGAGCTGAACTTCTCTGAATTAACTTTTTTGTTTTCCAGAGAAAGAGCATTTTCTCATATCTCTGGCCCAGTGGCTAGATATCACTTTCTCTGTCCTTCATCCCGATCCTGCAAGTTGCCATTAAAAAGTCCTTTTAAAATAGTGGAAGTCTGCCAGAGAAGCATAGCCTTCTATAGGTAACATTCTCTCCCAGAATGCCATCACTCCCCCAGTTTCATTTTCACTCTGGGAAGTGGAGACAGGTTTAAGTCTTAGCCAAAACAAGGGAGGATTTATAGGAATTGTTTATTAGATGTGCTTCGTGAAAAGTAGAGTTTTCATCTCCAGAGAATGTCTGGACAAGAGGACAGTCGAGAAGATGCAAATCAACTATACAGTCACTGAAGAGTGAAAAAGCAGTGAGAGACAGAGAAATAGATACAGGAGCTATAATTCCTTTGCATAGCAACCAGCAGAAGGAATGGAAATTTGCTCTTGACCTTAGAGACATCATTTTCCATATTATAAGTGTTTTGTGTTAGATGATTTATGTGCTGGTCTGGCTGGACGGTTGCCAAACTATATTCATTATTGGTGTTTACAGAATTCTAAGCAGGTTGATCTGCTCAAAATTGTCACATAAGGGATTTGACTAGACATATAGATGGGATAATGTGTGCTCTGGTGATTGTCTAAAAGAAAGAAACAATCTTTTATTCCTCGTTCCCTCTTCCTACTGAAAATAGTTTCTCCATTGGCTTGTCACAGCATCTAAAATTCTCACATTTAATAACTCCTTTGAGTAAAATCAGTAAAATATCCTTTGAAGTGGGCACATGTTATCTGAAAGAAATAACTGGTAAAAGCATCATCAGTTCCTTTCCATATGTATTAGCTTGTTACCATAGCTAAAAGAGTAGGTTCCTGAGAGATCAAAGCATGAAGGACTTCATCACTGTCAAATGACACTGGACAAACTTGACTTTGAAACGACTGTGCAAAATCATAGCAGGAAATACGAAAGGACTCAGAATGATAACGCTAAGCCACAGAAATCTCTGGAATAATATAATACCTGGCTTAAACACTTTTACCTAATCAATTTAATTATGCAGAAGGTATTGTTCTTGAGTAGCAAGCCATTGGTGCCTTGGGACCATCTGTTTCTTGTGATTAAGCATAGATGCTATGTCATGAGGTGAGGATGAGCGGTAAGAAACAATGGTTTATATTTATCATTATGAACTAACAGAGATTACAAGGGCAATGACAGTAGGACTTTTCAGAAAAAGTCTCAATGCTGCCCATTCCAACTTCACAGAAAGCCTTTCTCTGCAAGAAGATAATGTGGTTCATCAGTAACAATCTGTGAAAGGAAGAAAGATAGGATAGAAATTGAGCAGCTTCAGGCAGGCTTGAAGCTCTTGCTTTATTTTTGGAATAAGCATGAATCTTTCCATGGAGGGGGTGGATATTCACAGTACTAATGGAGGTGACACTAGAAGTTCTGATTTCACATGACATTTCCCCCACTACTTGAATACCTGATATACTAAAATTTCATAGGACTTCCAAAGGTATTTATAAAACTTTATTTTCAGAGATAGAGATGGAAGGAAGATCAAGTATTGATGAAACATCATACAACACTTGGAATTCTAGAAAGCGATGCCTCTTTAAACCACTGGACAATTAAAGGAACGAGAGAAATTCTGAACTTAAGACCTCAGAATAACTCATGTTTGAATATCCTGATATTTGTCTCAGAAAGAAAACTCAGATGGAAGTAGTGCAAATTGAAATATTTTCAGAGAATCATCAAAGGATATTGGAAACAAGAATAACATTGATGTCAGCAGGTCTCCCCTTGCCTCTCTCTGACAACAGCAGCCCACAAGAATGTTAAAAGTCTCACCAGATAGAGGAAAAATAACCCTATTTCCTATAATTACTTTTATTCCCCAGATATGGTTGCTGCATCACTGATGATTGCTCAGACAATTTTTCTTCGTTTTTTCCAACTGGGGAGGGGAAATAAATACTTATTAACTACATTAAAAATAACAACAAGCAGGTATAATTACTTGGGCTTTTTTGTCACTTGGACTTTCTTCCTCTGTTTTGTAACTTCATTTTTTTCTGAACTCCTCCCCCTTTTTGTCTTGTTTTCTTCCTCTTACCTTTAGAAAATCTTATTATAACTAGTGGAGACTTTGGCTACTTCCTCATTCTATATTTATGTACAGGAAAGGTAGCAGCAGAACTTGGACATAGCTGATTACAGCACTGATCATTAATAAGCTTGGGCAAGAGAAGATTGTAAAGATTGTCCCTTTCCAACATGAATTGCATGAAATCAATACACTGTGAGCACTGGCAAAGTTTTATTCACACTGACTTGAACACCATAGAAACCTTATTTTGTCATTAGTCTCTACAATTGGTATAGTTAAATAGGTGTACAAAATTAATGCAAAGGTACCTGTTGGACCTGATGCTCAAACTCTTCAAATTATTCTCTTAGACTTAGCCCAAAAGGAGCATTTAAATGAATTTAAATAATGATTCTGTCTTGAAACATGATGTAGTAGAAGAAACATTTGACTTAGAGTCTAGAGAGTAAGAGTTCTAAATTTAAATTCTCCCTGCTATTTATTAGCTTGTGATGTTGGGAAGGGTTCTTTATTTTTCTGTTCTAAGTTTCCTCATCTCTAAGATGCTATTAGACAAGGTGATCTCTCAAGTCTTTTCTGGCTCCAACATTCTGACCTGTAACTTGTAATTTCATTTTAAAAGTTTACAGTTCCTTAGAGTATACTCAGGAATAGCCTATGATTTGGGTCTTCTAATGATATGAAAGACTTACTTGATGATTGTTTCCTAGTAGTAGTTTGTAACAAATTAGAACTATTATGGAAAATTTCCTGTTTGATTTTAAATCAAAATATAACACCACCTTCAGCTTATTTAAATTTCATCTTATGTGACTCAGCCCAATACTGTCAAGATGTTTTTTAATCCTTAGCCTGTCATCCAGTATATCAACTGTGCCTCCCAGGTTTCTGTTATCTGCAGACTTACTTAGTAGGCTACCTATGTCTTTCTTCAAATGTTGAATCGACCAGGGCCAAATGCAGATCTCTTACACTTCATTGGGGACATCCTTCCACTTGATTTTGAACCAGTTTGGACATAGTCACTCAATCCGTTTTAAATTTGTCTGATTGTATAACAATTTAGCTCATATTTCTCTATCCTATTCATCAAAATAGCACATAGATTATGTCAAATGATTTGATAAAATCAGGGTGCGTAAAACTACACCATTCTCTTCAGCTAGTTGTCAGTTGTCTGTGTCAAAATGAAATAAAAGTTAGTGTAGCATGACATGTTCCTGAGGAAATGTGGATCCTTAATGAAATAGTGGACCCCAGGATTCTTGATAAAAGGAGCAGAGAAAGGTAGAAACTTGGACATTCAAACAAAAGAGTTAAAAGAAACTCAAAAGAGTAACGCAAATGAATAGGAGTTATATAAACAAGGATAACCTGCTTAGGAGTGGTTCTGTTACATCTTGACAATCTTAAGAAAAGAATGGAAAGAGAAAGGAAGAGGAATACACTAGAGAAAGAGGAGGAAGAAAAAGAAATTTAATGAAACATCTCACATAAGCAAGGTGTGTAAGTAGACATCTATACAAATAAGGAGGAGGAGAGAGGAAAAACTGACAATTCAAACTCACTCTCCTCTAAACTGGCCAAAAAAGGTAAAAATACACACACACACACACACACACACACACACACACACACACACACACACACACACACAGGAAAACCAANACACACACACACACACACACACACACACACACACACACACACACACATATAAAACTGGATATAGAAATATATTTAACTCAGCTGGGAAATAGTAGGAAAAGAGAAGGGACTAGAGAGGAAGAGGAATTGGAAAACAGGTTAAGAGAGAGATTAGTTCTAAAAGAAACAACTCTAGTGATTAAAAAAATATTTATAGCTCCTTCTGAGGTGTCACAGAATGGTTATCTGAGGGGTGCTCATAAATTGGTGAACAAATGAACAAATTATGATGTATAAATGGGATGGAATACTATCATGGTCTAAGGAATGATAAAGAAGATGGTTTCAGAGAAACTATGCAAGACTTCTATGAAGTGATGCTATATGAAGTGAACACAACCAAGAGAACAATTTATATAATAGTAATAGCAAAACAAACTTAAAAGAATTAGGAACTCTAGCAAAATGACAACCAAAAAAGCAGAGGACAGATGATGAAAAATACCAAAGACCTTTAGAATATAGAACATTTTTTGTGCATATAGTCAGTGGATAAATTTGTTTTACTTGATTATATATATTAATAATAGATGAATAAAATTAATGTTAAATATTTTATTAATTAGTAATATGTCTCTGAAACCATTTACTTTTTAAACCCATGGTTTTGAAAGCCAGGCAAAAACCTAAGGTAATTTACAAGGCTTGTCTTTTCTTAAAGGATTTGAATGGATAACGGTCTTTATTTATAAACAAGAAAGTTCCCTCCATGAGGCATTTGAAAGCAGGGCAATTATCAAAAAGTACAATGACCAGTTTTAGGAAGTAGTAGGATGATCTTTACTGGTGTTTTTTAATAAGTGCTGAATGGATTATTTGTTGTGAAGTTTTAGAGAGGATTTTGTTCTAATATAGATTGGAATGGATGAAGTCCTCTGCAGGACCTTCCAACACCAAAATTTTGTGATTGCTTGCAACCTTGTTTAATAAGTTTAACTCATTAACATTTATTGTCATACATGTTAAGTATGGAGAAGAAAGATTATCAGCATTTATATAGTGCCTACTCTGTGCCAGGCTACGGGTCCTGTTTTGTTTTACCTTCAGTCTTAGAGTCAAGACCAAGTACTGGTTCAAAGACTGAAGAGCAGCAAGGTCTAGGTCATGAGGGTTAAATGATTTGCCCTGGGATCATACAGTTAGGAGGTGTCTGAGGCCAAATTTGAAACCAGGATCTCCCATCTCTAGGCCTGGCTCTCAATCCACTGAGCCACCCAATTGACCCCACCTTTTTTTCTTTAATGTATGGTGCTTTTATTTTCACAGCTTGTGTTTGGATTCTATGTCCTTACATTTTTTCAGCCTTCTAGTGCTTTATTAAAATTTTAAACAATCTTAAACTATACATTTTCTCATTTGTCTTTTTAAATTCTTTTAAGAGCTCTAATTTCCTTCTGTATATTTTTCTATAATTATTTCAGTTAGCACCTAACACTTTGAAGCTGCTTTTAATTATTTTCTACTGAATTCTTTATGCCTTCATGTTATTTCAACATTATTCCTAACTTAGAAAGCTCTCATTGCTTTCTTCTTACCCCAGATAGTGATTTATTAAATCATGATTTTTAAAAACTCATTTCTTCAATTTCTTTGTTGATTTTTATTATTTTTATTCTTGTGAGGATGTATTTACTTTCCAATATTTATTTCTTGTTTTCTTTTTTGGTAAATTTAAATTTTCTGTTTTGATGTGATGAATAGGAGATAGGCTAAGACATGACCACTCACTTATCCACTTTGCCATAAGCTTCCTATGACTTTTTTAATAGTATGAACACCTATAAAAAAGGAGCATTGATATTTAAAAGCAGATTCATCAAGAACAGACCATATTTGATTAGCTTCATCTCTGTTTTTGACAAAGTACTTAGAATGAGAGATGAGGGAAATTCTGTAGACAAAATTTACCCTGTTCTTCCCAAAGGATTTGATAAGGTCTCTCGGGCTATCCCATGGAATAGACAGTACCATGAAGTCTAAATAATGATACAATTACTGAGTTTTTGAACATTCAAATGATCAGGGCTAATAGTTGTGAATACATCACTATCATAGAGGAAAATCTCTAATCAAAAAATTCAGAATCTGGCCTTAGATTCACAGTTCAATATTTCTTTCTAAATAATTGAAATAAAAACATAGAAAACGTCCTTGAAGGGATAGTTAAGATTCTGGATGAAAGAGTTAGAATCCAAAATACCTAATAAGCCTTCAATATTGGGTTGAATCTAATCAGATAAAATTCAGGAAGCAAAAAACATAATGTTCTACTTAATTAAAAAATGTACTTCATAAGTCCAGAATGATAGAGACATGCTTAGACAATAATTGCAGGGAAAATAACACATGGGTTTTAGTAGATTAAAAGTTTAATATAATTAAACACTCTGCAACAATAACCCCAAAGCAGAGGTCTCCTGTGTTGTGAAAACAAACATCATGTCTTGTAAAAAGGAAATTAGAGTCCTACTGCCTTGGATAGATCACAATTAGAGTATGTTGTTCAGTTCTGAGCTCTCTATTTTAGGAAGAAAATGATGAAACTCAGGCAAGATGATAAAGGGCCTGGAAACATGGATATCTGAATATATTATTTAATTAACTGACGATGTTAATCCAAGAATAGAATGAGGGTAGGAACCTGTGATTTCACTGGTAGCAAAAAATCCGCTGTTAGAATTCAAGTCAACAATTTTAACTTTTAAGTCTTAGCTGATTAGACCATAGAAAGGTTATTCAACTCGCTCAATGTTATCTAGCCAGAATGTATTAGGGGCAAGACATTGAACATTGGTCTTTTCTAGTTTCAAGGACATTGTCATGCTGTCTCTCACAGAAAGAATATGCTTATTGGAAATATGTGTTAAAGCATTTGAAGAATTAGCATGGCAAAGGAATATTATACTTATTTTTCTTGGATTCAGAAGAAAGGACAAAAAACAGTGAGTGGAAATTGATGTAAGAAGGAGAAAATCTAAACAATTAGAATTATGAGTAGAATGGGCTGCCATGAAGGACAATGGGTTCTCCATCACTGGAAGTATTTTAGAAGATATTAGATAACCACTTTTTTTCAGAAGAAATTCAGAAGGAATTCTCATTTTCTTAGTTTTAACTATTTCTTGATCTCCTCTGAGACCCCTTGCTAACACTGAGATTTTGTGACCCTAGTATTATATTAGTCACATACACACACACACACACACACATATGGAGAGAGAGAGAGAGAGAGAGAGAGAGAGAGAGAGAGAGAGAGAGAGAGAGAGATGATTGCACCATTGTAGAACCCTTATAATTCAAGATAGACTGAGACTCTATTACAGCTGATTACTTTGGAAGTCATTTTTTTTTGGAAGTTCCCCTTCTTAATTTCTCTTTTGGTCTTTATGGAGACACACAACTCTGCAATCATACCCCTGGGAAATACTCCCCAGCCTATTTATTGGATGGAAAAGATGGAAAATTCCTCTCTGTTGTAATGAACTATAGGAACTACAGTGGTCTGCATTTTGCTTGGAACAAAAGTAATAATTAAATGTATTGACTTAGAGATAAATCTCACAACTTTCTACCTCCTATAAAAGCCTCATTATATGATATCTTCATCTTCTGCAATCATTTTAAAAGATTATTTGTATTGAATTCATTTTTATCACAGTAGATGTTATGCATATTTTTGACAACCATCTATTTTTCCAACTCTAGCCTTGGTTATAACTGATAGGTTTTTCATGGGGTTAAAATTGGGCAGGTTCCCAGGATATTGAAGCATTTTTATCTCTATTTCTTGGATATATTTCTTAACATGTCATAATGTGTGACATAGGGCAAGGCTAGTCTATTTCCATTTGGGAATTTATGTAATTCTAGAACAATTTTACTTCTCATTATCTCAGCATATATATCAGAGTTCATTATTCTTTCAGTGGGAACAAGCTTCCCAGGTCCACTAGAAGTCGAAAATTCCCAAAACATTTTTTATTAATAGAATATATTCACAAGTGTCCCAGCATGCCCCCCTCCAACATCCCATCGTCACATGAGACATTATCTAGGAGACTGACATGTACATATGAATTATGTCTTTCAGGTTGCCACCTTTCACTTCACTCTTTGGAGATGGCATTCACAACTTATTCTTCAAGTATTAAATCTGTAGCTGTGTTTATGTCCTCTTAGTTCTATTCATTTCACTGTTAATTATCCCATGTAGTTCTTTCCAATTTTTTTTAAATTAGCCTTCTCATCATTTCTTATGGTGCCAGTAGCATTCCATTACAATCAAATAACACAATTTGTTTAGCCATTCTTCAATTGATGAGCATCCTCTCAACTTGCAGTTCTGTGCCACCACAAAGAGAGTTACTATAAATATTTTAGAATATTTGAGTTCTTTTTCTTTTCCCCTAATCTCCTTGGGAAATAGATTCTACAATGGTATTGTTAGATATAGGGGTATAGAGAGATTTATAATTCCAAATTGGTCCTAAAATGGTTGGATCAGTTCACAGTTCCACCAACAGTATGTTATTGTCCTCATTTTCCACATTTTCCCTATTTGTCATTTTGCCCTTTTGCCATTTTAGCTAATCTGATGGTTATGAGACAATGTCTTAAAATTGTTCCCAAAACACATTGGGTGGATATATGACACTGGAATGAAGTTGCCCAGATTTTATAGATTCACTTGGACTTCTAACAACAATTCAGGTAGATGACCTTGAATAAAAAATTGAGTTTCATTAATAAAAATTACTTTCTCCTATCTTCAGTAATCTAGTTTTTGTGTTATCTTGCTCATGACAAGTATTAATTTTTTGTATTAGCAATAGGTAGCTCTTACTTTAGAAAAATATTTGTCTATTTCCTCCCAATTATAAGAAGCCTAAGATGTACAGGAGAAGAATCATTGACAGCCTTGCCAGATTACCCAGTCCCTTGAGAGGTCTTTGCCTTTTAATTAGGCTTTTTTTTTCAGGAATATTTTGTCATATCTTGGCTTTTTGTTTTGGTTTGTTTGCTTGTTTTTTTACTATATTTTCATTTGTAATTTGATATGTCAATTTTGTTTCTTCCCAGATTTAAATGATTCTTGAAACACAATTCTTGAGACCAATGGTCTCTGAAATAGCTCAGATTGTTATCAAAATGAATTCTTTTAGAGCTACTCTTACATATTCCCATATCTATTCTAAATATAATCACAGAGTTAAAACAGAATAAGAAAGCAATGAAATACACACGTCATGAATTCAACATCCAACTGACAGAGAAAAAAGGTGAGGAAAATTAATCCAGTTTCATCTGGTCAAGGTCAGGCTTCTGAGTTGATCTATGTAGAGTAGAAACAGTTACCTATGACCAAAACTGTCAGAAAATGAAATTATATCACAATTGTGGCTTGTCCCAAAATGTTGACATCAGTCCAAGTCGGAATTCCAAGAGATATTTCCTCTTCTCCAGACTGAAGGATCACCAAATTCATTTCATTAGGTTGATATTTAAAGGCCACTCTTCAGTTTTTTTCCCCCTTTCATAACGGTGTCAAAACTGGGTTCTGGAGTTTGAACATTTTTATAGTAATCACATGCAAGTTACTCCTCTCTTTCCTTTGTTTCTACTGGCATGAGCCACTAAGTTATATCAGGAAATGAAGCTTAATTTTACATGATGGATTATGCATAATGGAGAATTTCATTAGAAATACTCCAGATAGAGATGAGCTAGAGTCATATCATATGGGCTTGAGAAAGTTCATGGTTAAATTTTCAGGATGAACATTTATACTTCATGAAATGCTCTAAATCATGGTTTGAGTTATTGTTTTATTCATTGCCTAGACAGGAAAATAATGGAGAAAATATTAATAATACAGATTAAAATTAAAAGTACATTTTTTTAAATCCTTACCTTCTTTCTTAGAATCCATACTAAGTATGAGTTCCAAGTCAGAACGGTGGTAAGGGTTGGCAATTAGAGTTAAGCAATTTGCCCAGAGTCATAAAATTGAGAAATCTCTGAGGCAAAATTGAACCCAGGACTTCCATCTCTGGACCTATCCATTGAGCCACCTAGCAGACCTGTCATATGTTTTTACAGTTAGTTGTTCAGTGTTTACCAGCACAGTCTTAAGTATAACCCTCTTCTCTACCCTTTCTACTTAATCAAGTCCTTTTAAATGGATTGTTTCTGTTTCTCTCAAGCTTAATGATTATAGATCATGGAGTGCTCTAATTCCACCCTAGTTTAGTTACAATATTCCTTCATTATATAAAAACATATGGCATTGCTCTGAAAAAAAATGTCATTTTGATATTAGGCAGACATAAATTCAGGACTGTTTTTGACCTCAAAATAATATTAATGAGCTGGATACTTTAGGGATGCAGAGGGATGAAACAGATAACATGCTAACATGTTCTCGAAAATCTAATGCATAATTTGATTGTTCTTAGCTGACAAACTGCAGCATTTCAAAAATAATCATTAAAATCCTGATGGAAATGAAGTTCTACTGTAATTAACCTATGAGTATTTTAGATAAAATATTTGTCATGGTAGCTGCCTTTTATTCATTGATACTCTTTCAATAATACAGAATCCATGTGGTAGTTTTAAAATGTCTGCATTATGGAATAATCATACTAATGGACTTAAACCTATCATTTGTATAAATAAATACAACGATCCCCACATTACACTTGTTGAAAAGTGTAAATAATTTGTTAAAAGTATATGACATGGGGGCAGCTGGGTAGCTCAGTGGAGTGAGAGTCAGGCCTAGAGACAGGAGGTCCTAGGTTCAAACCCGGCCTCAGATACTTCCTAGCTGTGTGACCCTGGGCAAGTCACTTGACCCCCATTGTCCACCCTTACCAATCTTCCACCTATGAGACAATACACCGAAGTACAAGGGTTTAAAAAAAAAAGTATATGACATGCCCAAGAATGGAAAAGTTGTAATCCACAGGATATAGTCTTAAAGTACTGGTATCACATTATTCTGGAATCTATCATGGACTACCAAGCATCCTAGAAGAATCTATAATCTACTGAACTCATATGAGAATATTTCTAGCTTTCAGGGTACCTTGTAGAGACTTTGCTTTGCCCTCAGGAACTTCAATTTCAAAGATTATATAAACCTTGAAATTCTGTGACTGGTAGTGATTTAAGGAGAAATTTCCCAGTTGTACCATGAGGGATTTGTCATCCAAATAGAATTCAAAAAGGACTTGGAACAATAAAGATGTACTTTTTTTCTGATACATATAACAACAAAATTAAAATGAATTCTGCAAGTGAGATTGCTTTAGTAATATTTTTAAAATAAATTGAGCAAAAACAAAAATGATTTGTTTATTTTATGAAAATAAATTCTCAGAGAACAAGTTTGGATGAGTAATAGATGTTTCCACATGGAGCAATTGAAAAAAACTGGAATCTAAGCTTTAAACCAGAAATGTTGGTTCAGAGGGCCAGAGTAAGTTCTAATGTAGGCATCATACTGAGAGGAGAGGATGAATAAATTCAATGAGAATCTTGCTCCTCATTTGATTATTTCACCCCAAATAGAAATAGTATCTGTTTATATAAGTTAATTCCATAGCTGTAGATTTTCTTTCTTAAAAGAAAAAAATAGTTTCTTTTTGCCTATGTCCTATTTTTAATGTATTGCTAAAATTATCTTTGTGGAATTCATGTTACCTTAATTCATTATCTTAATATCTAAGTCCTAACAAAGATCTTAAAGATATTTAGGGATCCGTCTGGGTCTGCAGTGGTTTTTCAAATAGCTATCTGTGACCATCCTTAAATTAAAATGCTTTGGAAGAAATTCTTCCCTTTTCAAATTTAAATAAAAGTAAAATCTAGAAATTATTTTGAGAAGTATAAGATGCTTTCTTAATTGTCTGTTTCCTTATGAACTTTCTTCTTTCTTGCACACTAAAAAATGCTTCAGTGGTCCCCACTCTTTCTATTTCTCTTGTAACACTATCACAAGCTCCCTCTTCACAAATAAAGAAAAACAGAATCACTGTAGCAGAGTCAAACAAATCAAGTCCACACATCATGATGCCTGAAAATAGAGTAATGACAAAATGTGGTCACCAAGAGTGAGATATGGTTGAAAATGACTCAACAACAATATCTTTGTGTAAAGGGACAAAGATCAGGGGCAATACCTCTTGCCTTCCAGTGTTGCTATGTGACCCCTCAAACATTCAGAAGATTCGATATGATTTGCATGGGGATTGGACAGGTGCTTTTGAGCTATTTTTTTACATTATTTGCTTGAAATGATTTTGTTTAATTATCAATATATATTTCTATATGTGTGTTAAAATAAGAAGCTACACATTTATCTAGTGATCTGATCCATGGAATCATCATCAATGATGATGAAAAAGAGGACAACAATGGACATAGTTCACTCCATTGAACCTGACATGAAGTGTAGGGGAATGGAAAGGAAGGAAATGTCAGCCATAGTCTTGGACAACAAGTGCTCTGCACACTGAGACCACTGCAGTAGATTTAATGGCTGGGGACGAAGTCTGAATCGGGCTAACTGGGTTTTGCCAATACCAAGGCTGAAGTTAATAGCCCTGCCGGTGTAATATAACTTCTGTTATGATTCTAAGAAATTGGCAGAGATGCATACATTTTCAAGTCAACCCTACTGAGAACAGTTATAATGATCAGCTTCACACAGAGGAAAGCAAAGGGAGTGGTACTTCTTCATATTCTGGTACTACAAGATGGCAAGATACATTGGAACAAATTAGAAATATCAATAACTCACCTGCTAGAATTGGCTAGTGCAAATGGGACTGACAACTAAAACAGGCAAATGTTGAGTTCTGAGGAAAAGAAGTAAAACTTTTATCATTTGTGAGTAATACATAATAATAAAATTGAAACCAGAATTCAACACATACCTATAAGCACTTCATACTACTGTTTTTCAATAATTTTCTTACTTCCAAGTTACAAAACAATATATCATAGTTCAGTGTAGGTTAATGTAAAAAATACACAATTTCCTAGGCATAGATTAAATAAAATAAGTGTAAATATTGAGGTATTGCTTAAAAGTGAAGCAGGAAAAGATTTTTTAAAAGGCATTTGAAAGTCGTAGTATATACTGTTAGATCTGGCATGTTACCTGATTAAGTGAAAAAGAAATATAAAATGGAATCTGAAAAAATTGTATCAGAGATCCTTGATACCCTTAAACAGTAATTGAAAATGAAAGTCAAAAATTGAAAGAGCTGCAAGAAGCAAAGAACAAATATACTCTTCAATATAAATCAAAAAGTATGATAAACAGATTTGAAGAGGCAAGCAATTGTAGCTAACTGGCTAACATTATCATGAACACTTCAGGAACATTTCTGGCTAGAGCTAACTTTCTTCTTGGACTTTAGTTCCTGAAAGGAAGTGGCCAAAAGGAACATTAAAGGTTCCTGCCTTCTAAGGAGATTATTGAAAGCCTTCAAGATATGCTTACATGCAGTATTTTCCAGATCTGTCTCAAAGACCTAAAGACCACCAACTATGAATAGTCTTTGCCAATCTTGCCATATCAGCTCTAATGAAGTTTCCATGCCTTTCTCCTGCCCCAAATGCAGGGAAGTCTCTCAGTCAAGAGATTTTTAAACCAACTTTAAAGAAAGTGGTTGAAGGTAAACCTACTCTCTGTCATCATCCAACAACATCATTAAAAGTCCAAGGGACCCAGCAAGTATGACAGACATAAGGAGGCTCAGAAACTGTTTTCTATGGATAATCAGACCTTACTTTTTTTATTTTTTTTGCAAACCCAGGAACACGAGACTGATCCATAAAAGAAGCTACTAAGAACAACAGGAAAAAGTTCCAGGAGAACCTAAAACTTCTACATGGAAATTTAAAAGATTTTTAGAAGCTAATGCTTGAGGATAAGGTATGTTGGGCATGAGCTGTTATGTGGATAGAAAAAGTGGAAATGTCAAAAATGTTTGAAAAAAAGTTTCAAGAAATAAGTGAATTTTTGGTTGATGAATAATAGAATGTCCACAGTTTGGTCGAAATTAATGAGGAGGATGAAATGTCTGAGCATCTTAAAGAACATGAGACGCAGCAAGAAATCCAAAATATAGAGAAAGAACAGGCAGCATCTACCTTCTGTAATAAATGAATGACTTAAGGAAATTTTTACCTTTTGGGGAGAAAATCTCAGAGGGCAGATATGGATCTGCTGCAGGATGAAGGTGATACACTAAAAAAGAATGAGTTGCTGCTGCTTCAAAGGTTAGAACCTTTCACACCAAATTTAAGCAATTCTTAGTTCATGGACTTTTATTTCTAAGGAGATTTCAAGAATCCCAAATATTATAGTGTTGCTATCCATATGAATTATCTGATGACAGAAAGAGGATTTTAACATCTGCATACACTTCCTCATTTAGTTTATACCTACACATGTCTCCACTATGTGAGTGGGAGAAGACAATGAATGCATTTCTGAAGAGGAATAAGAATATTGTGTTTTTGCCTGTTATTGTTTGACAACTGAAAGGGAGAATTCACTTAGTGATTTTCTTTCTCAGCCCTCAGTAGAATGATATTAGGAACAGATGCTGAATGATGAACTATATTCCACTTTAAAAAATCTTAATATAAGTACAAAAAGAGTCTAATTTTAGAAAGAATTGGAAGATTAGTGTTACTCTACTAGGTAAAATGTCAATTCCATTTTTGGTACTTAAGAAACTATAAACATGGAAAGATCTAGCATTGTCTACTCTTTAAGTCAGCTATGTTGGTGAGAAATGTGATTTGCTGGAGAAATAATCTGTTAAAGCTTTCCATTTTCCTCTTTACATTTCCATCATCAGTAGGAAATTGGTATTAGACTTACATTTTAATGTTACCTGTAAGAATGTGTTGGCATTACCTTAAATGTATCTATTTATTTATATGTTGCTTCTCACATTTCAATATAACTAAGTGAAGGAAAGAATTATTTTTACCTTTTCTCTAAATCTTTTGAACGTTGCACAGTGCCTTACACTTGGTAAGCATTTAATAATGCTTGTTGACTGACTGAAGTAGTGTAAGAACCCAGTTTCAGGTACAACAGTGAGGAAACAATGGAGTTTGGTTGTGAATCTGACCTTTTGTCTTAAATTTTTCCAGAATGGTTGTAATTTTAGTTTTTGAAGTATCTTTATAAGAGAACTTTGATAAGTAGATGTTCTTTGACAACCCAATTGTCCTGATTTTTGGTCAAAAATCTGATTACTCTACTAAGGGACATAAATACTCATGGCATAAAAATAAAATATTTATCATAGCATGAAAATATAACCTATCAGAATATCTCTCAATACATCATTGTTGTTGAGTATGGGTGAAAGTGGTCATAACCATAAATTCGTTTAACATAAAAAATTCGCTGTTTTTTCAGCATTTGTTATGCAAAAGGGTTGTTGTGACCATATCTAAATAGCTACTTCAAAACCCGAGGAAGACAATTCTTTTCTAAAATGACCTATTAGCAAAAGGAAAACATCATTATCTGAATGTCAGGCCTTAATATAACTTCTCTGTCATTTAAACTTTACTAAAATTTGTGCTAAACTTCCCACACTATATTTCCCATAGGATGTCTTAGAAGCAACAACCAGTACTCAGAGGGTGAGAGAGAGACATCTGTGTTGACACTTAAATTGCCAATTTATTGCAACAAGAATTAACTACCCGAGGGCAGCATAGGGAATGTTGATGTCCAGACTTAATGTGCCCTTCCCTTTTTATTAACTGTCCCTGATGTGTTGGGAAGAGTTTAAAATGTTTCCTAATAAACAAACGCCATTGCTGATGAGCTATAGTAGTAATATACATAAAAAGAATACTTATATTGTTCAATCAAATAAACAAAAAAAACAATCTTGAATGTTTCCTCTTTAGGAAGAGTGAGAGGACTGGAATCAACTGGGAATAAGTTTCCAAACCTCTTTGTTTATAAATGATGCCCTCTAATCTTGACACCAAAGTTATTATTTGCCTTAAGGACCAGAGTAATGATAGTTTTAAAATGGAAAGAGGAATTAAAGAAATCTTTTGAATCACAACATTTTTTGAGGCAGTTTCACATGGGGTAAGGCAGTAGATTTGGAATCAGGAATATTTGAGTTAAAATCTATTCTTGTTTTGTGACCCTGAGTAAGTCATTTTTCTGTTTCTTCAACTATAAAATAGGGATTATAATAGGACTTACTTATCCCATTTATGGAGATAAAAATAGATGCTTGTAAAGTGCTTAGCACAGTGCCTGGCATATCGCAAGTATTTTAAAGTGCTTATTTCCTTCTTTCCTATTTTTCATCCTTTTCAGCTATTCACTGACCACATATTAATGACTCAAAATAAAGTCATTCAAGAAGCCAGAGTGTTGGAAAAACCAACACTTTGGCATACTCAATTGGATATTTCTTTTCTCCTCTACTGGACTTGAGCTGTAAACTCTTCTGTACTAAGAGGTAATGATATGGAATGCTTAACAACTGCCAGAAAAAGCCCATGAATTTGACTTTGCCATGAGCTAGCAGCAATTGAATCTGAGGTTTCGAGCTGTCAGATTCCCATTGAGAGATATTGCCTCTCTCTTTGGGGACAAGAAATGGAATAGGACTAGGACTCTCTCTGGAGAGAGGCCATTGGTTATCATTGCCCCATAGTGCCTGAGATGCAATCTATTGATAACCAAAAGCTCCTCCAACCTAACTTTCATTAAAAGCACTAGACTAGTCTCGATGCCAGAGACACAAGTGGCTGATACAGTCAGAACATGAAGAGACCAATTTTATTGTGATTTTGCTAAGCAGGTGAGAAGGCAAGGGAAACAGTTCTCCCTCTCTTGATCTTCCCCCTCTCTTTCTTGACCACAGAACTGGCCCTAGGCAGGTCATATGCAGCAATGGCGTCCTCTGATCCAGTCCAGTAGGGAAGAACAGAAATAGGGTACTGAAAGAAGTGCTTCAAAATGGTCCTTGTGATGGTCCTGAGAGTGATCAATGAAAGGAAGTTATAGGAAAAAGTTTTAGAATGTGACTAAAAGAAGCACTCTATAAGGGGAGAACATAATAGGATATATATATACACATATATGTACTCATACATATATGTGTATGTATGTATATATATTTAAAAGTCTATATAGTCATATCAATTTTATAACTTCTGTAAAAGGAATATAAATATTTTAGACTTGGTTAAACAACTCTCAAGAGCTAAAATCAGAGCTCTTAAACTATAATTTGTCCAATTTTTATAAGCAAAGCTCCTATTTTGTTTGAACCCTTAGGCTGGAATTCAAAACTTGGTCTGAGAAGCTTTCTATCTTTTCTACTCATTTTGAAGCTTAGTAGGATCATTACCTTCTTTATACCATGAAAAGAATTTTAGTCACAAGGAAGGGATAGAACCAATGGGCTGGAGACAAATAAGTGCAAAACTTAGGGACCACTTTTACATTACACTCCCTTGCTAGTTTTTTGTTTTTTTGGTTTGTTTTTAAACACAATATTCCTTATTGCTACATTTTTCAAGAAATCTTTTTGTTTGTTTTGTTTTGAATAGAATTTATTTCTAGGTATCACAACTCCTCCCTCACTTCCCCATACCACAGAAGGCTGGCTTTGCCTGAGAAAAAGATTTGAATATATAAATTATGCCTTTCATATTGCTATTTATCAATTCTTTCTCTGAAGGTGGATATTCACAAGTAATTCTTCAAATATTAATTCTGTAACTGTATTTAATATTCTCTTTGTTCTACTCATTTTACTTTTCATTATTTCATTTGGCTTTTCCAAATTTTGGTTGTTTGCTTGTTTTTTAATTAACCTGTTAATCATTTCTTATGGTGCAGCAGTATCCCATTACAATCATATAACACAATTTGTTTAGCCATTCCTCAATTGATGGACATCCCCTCAGTTTCCAGCTCTTTGCCACCTCAAAGAAAGCTACTATAAATATTTTGGAATATATGGGGTTTTCCCCCTAATCTCCTTAGACCTAGCAATGGTATTTATTAGGTTTAAGGGTATACACAGTTTTACAGTTCTCTGGGGAATTCTCTCCAAAATGGCTAGATCAGTTCTCAGTTCCACCAACAGCATATTAGTGTCCCCATTTTTCCACATCCCCTCAAACATTTATTATTTTGCCCTTTTATCATTTTAGACAAGCTGATAGGTTTCAAATATCTCAGAATTGTTTTGATTTGCATTTCTCTAATCAGTAGTGATTTAGAGTGATTTTTTTTATTTTCTCATACATGTCTGATTTCTTCATCCAAAAATCTGTTATCTTTTGACCATTTGTCAAATGGAGGGTGACTTTTATTTTTATTCTTACAAATTTGACAAAGTTCTCTCTCTATATTTAAATATGAGACCTCTATCTGAGAAATTGTATATAAAAGTTTCCCTCAATTTTCTGCTTTCCTCTCAATGTTGGCTATACTAGTTTTATTTATACAAATGGTTTTTAATTTGTAATCAAAATTATCCATTTTATATCTCACAATGTTCTATATCTCTTATTAATTCATAAATTCCTCTTCTATCCATAGATAATATGTTCTTCAAATTTGCTTATGATATCTCCTTTTATATCTAGGTCATGTATACATTTTGCTCTTATCTTAGTAAATGTATCTTATGCCTATAACTATGCCTAGTTTCTATCAAACTACTTTCCAACTGTCCCAGCAATTTTTACTGAATAGTGAGTTCTAACCCCCAAAACCTGGATCTACATTTTTGCCAAATTTAAGGTTATTATAATCTTTTACTACTGTTTGTTGTACGTCTGTTCTGTTTCACTGATTTACCTTTCTTTTTCTTAGTACCAGAGAGTTTTAATAATTATTTTTTACAATATAATTTAAAACTTCCTTCCTTGACATTTTACTCATTTATTCAATTGATAGTCTTGATCTTTTGTTCTTCCAAATGATTTTTGTTATTACATTTTCCTAGCTCAACAAAATATTTTTGGCAATTTATTTGGAATGGAATTGAATAAGTAGATTATTTTATGTAGGATTGTCTTTTTAATTATATTGACTCTGCCTACCCATGAACTATTAATATTTCTCCAGTTATTTAAATTTAACTTTATTTATGTAAAAAGTATTATATAATTATGTTCATGTAGTTCCTGGGTAAGTTTACCCATGAACAATTAATATTTCTCCAATTATTTAAATTTAGATTTATTTGTATAAAAATATTTTATATAATTATGTTCATGAAGTTCCTGGATTAGTTTTGGCAGGTATACTCCCAGGTATTTTATTCTGTCAGTGGTTATTTTAAATGAGGTAACTAGTTCATTAATTGTAAAATGATTCATGGTCTTGCTATGGCTTTTTAAAAAATTTTAAATTTTTATTCTCAATTCCTAATTCTTTCCCTCCTCCACTTCCTCTCCCATCCACTGAGAAAGTAAGAAATATTATATTTATTGTACATAAGTTATATTAAACATATTCCAGCATTAGCTATGTTCCCAAAAAAAGTAAGAAAAAAGAAAAAAGAAAATTAGCATCAATCTGCACTCTGATTGAGTCTGATGAGTCTTAAATGAATAACATTGTTTATTATGAATCTTTTTGAAGTATAGTGGACCATTCTATTCATCAGTTACTAAGTCTTTCACAGTTATTATCTTTACAATATTATTATTACTGTAGAGATCATTCTACTGGTCCTGCTCATTTCACTTTGCATCAGTTCCCATGTTTTTCTGAAAACTTCCTCTTTACCATTTCTTATCTTAGGATAGCATTGTATCTCATCTATATACTATAGCTTCTTCAAACCATTCCCCCAATTGATGGCCAACACTTCAGTTACTAATTTTTTATCACCAGAAAAGAAACTGCTATAAATATGCATATACATATGGGTGTTTTCCTTATTCTTTTCTCTCTTTAGCATACAGACTTCATAGTGGTATTGTTGGATCAAAAGTCATGCAGAGTTTTATAGACCTTTAGACAAAGTTCCATTCTGAGTGCTTGGAACTTTAGGCATGGTCCTTCTGAATGGTTGGATTAGTTCACAGCTCCACCAACAGTATATTAGTGTGCCTATTTTCCCACATCATTTTCATTTTCTGTCCTCGTTGTAAATCTAAGGATTTTGAAGTGATTCTTCAGCTTCCTATGGTCTTAAAGGATGCAAGGCACAAGATAGAGCAGAATGTTACTGATTTTTGTAGCACACCACTTGTTACATGGACTACCCATGAAGTGTATACATAACTCATAAGAAAATCAGCCAACTAAATGAAAGTTTAAAGAAATGTTTCTCATTTTAAATAAGATAGGTTGGAAGAAAAACAAACTCCTAACCATTTCCCAATCATAATCTCTCCCTTGCCTGAACCTTTCAAATATTTAATCTGTACCCACTTATTCAATTTAATGTAGATTGTGCCTTCTTACATACATATATACACCACACACACACACACACACACACACATTATTTGGGTCAGGGGTCAGAATAATAGTAGTTTAGAAAAAATAATTTACAATTTTAATGTGTTTTATCCCAAAAGCCTTAGTGCAATTTTTCCTTTAATATCTTTAGTGCAGCTCAAATAGCTTAAATAGCACTAGGGCTTTGAGGCAACCACATATGGTTCTGTAGCTGCCAATCTGTAAATCAGTGACATCTAGGGACCTAAAGACTTTTTGCAGGAAATCCATGACTGTCTCTAATTGTGAAGGGACATGTTTGTAGCTTCGCAGTCTTGAAAGGGTATATCAGAACTTGTGCTCCACTGGCATAGTCTTTTAGAATTCAGAGTTACCTCCATACCTCAACAAGCTATCTCAGAAGAGAATGAAATATAATGTTCTTTCTATTTGGGTTCTTTGGGCAGTTGGAGTAGTCTTTAAGAGTTTTGCTTTAATTTTTTGGACATTTATTAAGAATAAAATAAATTGCTCAGTGAACTGGATTAATTAAAAAAGAGTAATTGACATATAATTATTTATTATCATGCACTAAGCATGTGATTAAACATTAAGATATGAAATTAAATGCTGAGGGAGTAGATTTAAATACAAGTTATTAATTTTAGATAGGGGATATAAAACAAAGAACATGGGAAATTCACATTAAAAATAGTTCCTAAATACAATAACAGTTGTACATTTAGACATCTTTGTCTTGATTAAAAGATAAAAGAGTTGAAGCCTCAATTAATGCTCATTTTTCTGTTCTAATAGTATTGGACTAATATGAAATTTAAGTTTAATTTATATAAGTAAGATTTTTCTGCTACATTATTGAGGTTGCTATGAAGAAGAACAAAGGATGTTGAATAGTTATCAGGAAGAGAAGATGAGCTAGTTATTGGGCAAGAGTGAGACATGACAGGTGGATATTCACATTTCTTGGCTGGTATCCTTACCTTATCAGGAAAATCTATGGAAGGCTTCTACCACATTGGGTAAACCCCTGTTGTGAACTCTTAGGAGGACATGGACAGGAAAGAATTCATTTAATACAATTTGAAATATTAAAGGGAACTCTTGAACTGATGAACTCAAAGATAAGTTTGAGTACCTTAATTATTCAGACATCAATTCAGACATTAGAAATCCTCAATTTAAAAATGTATTATGGTACAAAAGTTTATTTGCAAGTCACTTGAAGCTAGATTTCTATTTTCTAATAGAAATAAAGTTTTACTTGGAAATTAATTCACAGAAAAGACAGTCCACAAAATTGATGACATTTCACTTTTCATGAATGGACTAATTCCAAATATGTACCTTAAATATGGACAGAAAATATGGAAAATAAGCTGGACTTACAATTGAATAAAAGAAGGAAAAAAAGGATTGGATTTAGAAAATTGTCCCACTTTTAAAATGATTTTGAGTTGTTCCCTGGTTGCTCTCATTTCATTTCTGAGCACTTGTAAAGTCCCAGTAATGTTAAGTAGCTGTGAATCACAGAATGCCATATCACAGAAGAATCACAGAATCTCAAAATAGGAAGAAATGATCTATTCCAATTAATACCTACATAAGAACTACCTGAGAAAATTCCCCCAAATGGTCATTCAGCTACAAGTGCTATGTGTCCTCAGATATATACAGTTGATTTACTCAGAAAAAAGGCTTTGAATGATTCCACAATCTTAACCACCACCATCACATTTTAAATGATCAATGTTTTAAGATATATTATAATCTTTGACATAGGATTACTAAACATGACTTAGGATAAGCTAACCAGAAATATATTATGAAAAATATTTCTGCCTTCACTTATTTGTCCCTCTGTTTGAATGAAGGATTTGAAAATAACTTTTGACAAGGAAGAAAATAAAAATAACAATAGGGTATTAGGCTGAAAAAAGGGAGATATAACCTTGAAAAGAGGAAACAGAAGAAATCGTATGGAATAGGATTCTATTTGGTGCCCTGAAGATGAGTTCATTTATTCACGATATTTTCTTAGGACCTTCCCTGACCCTTTTATATCTTCTGATACTTGTGCACTTCACAAAGTGTCTAACAGAATGATATGGCAAATAATAGACACTCAGTAATAACATTAACTGATTAGGAACCAATGCTTGAATATTTCTAAGATCTATTTTTTCATCCTTCTGAATGCCCCCTCTAATTGAATTTGGAGATCACATTTCTGCCATACTCAATAGATAGCTTAACAAAACTCATGGAGAAGTCAAAATGAAGATTTTGTACCTACATATATAAAAACAGATAAATACATGGATACATAGATTTAGCTCTGGGCAAAAATTTATTAATGAAAAAGAAAAAAGTCAAGATCATTTCTACTAGGCTCAACTAAATTTACAATTTCAATTCAACTTAAGTCAATTGAACAAATATTGAATAAGAATTTTCCATGGCAAACAATGTCATATTTTGTGCTGGGAGAAAGAAAATAAGTAAAACATGGTACTCCTTCTAGGTTGGCTTTTGCAGAAATGGCAGGGATATTGGTTTTATTATTATGACCAGGAGGAGGAGCTGAATTGCAAGGTAAAATTGTTCATTTAATTATATATTAGAATATGTATATATTATATATTAAAATAATAAAATGTATTATAACCTATTTTATAGAGCAAGAAGTATCCACTGAGAGTGTTGACATAGAAGGAAATGGAATTTTTCAGGGCTCTAAGAACAGTGGAAGATGTGTTTGAGAGAATACCAAAGTGTTTTCATTCTTGATCCTATTTCCAGGGGGCACATCAGACTGTGAAATGCTGCTGTCACGCTGGGCTTCAATGATCAATCTGCCCAAATGGCAGAAATTTCATTAGTTTGTAGCACAATCATCTTACTTCCAGTAGTGGGAAAATAAAACTACCATCATTGCAGATAATTCCCAATTTTTATACACTTGTCTCGGTATGTTTCCCCCCTGCTTTCCAGTTACGTTCATTGCCATCCTATTCAAGGAAGTTAGAGAGTATGAATAATCTCTCTTAAATGTTCTGTTTTCAATACTTACAAATGTTAAGCTTTCTCATCACTTTGGATTTTTTTTCTTGGTCTGAAAACATTATATGTAGTCTGTTTTTATAGCAACCATACAATTATGGAATCATTGCTGGGAGGTAGCACCAAGGGTCTTGCCACCATTCTTCAGACAGGTAAACACCTAAATCATTCAAAACAGATGGCTATAGCTTATTTTAAGAGCTCCGGGAATGGAAATATGACAGGTTCCCTTGGTAGCTGGTTCTAGTAATTAGTCACTCTCACAGTCAAGATGTTCTTCCTTATGTTTAAACACACGTTTTCAATGCAAATGAAGCTCATTTCCTCCAGTTAAGGCCTCTGTCAATTGAATAGTATCCTTCCTAATAAGGGCTGATAAGGATATATTTGCTTGGTATCCTGTAAATCTAATAAAAAGAGCATTAAACTGAAAAGAAAGGGAGGAGAATGACTCCAATAAGCCAGATACTATAGGGAATAGCTAAAGTATAGAAAGAACAGTAGTAGAGGTACTCACAACTTCAGAGAATATGTAAGTCAAGAAAGGAGCAGATAATAAAGCCATAGCCTCAGATATCAATTCAAAAGAAATTGGCCCAACATATGCCAATAAAAAAAATACGTTAGAAATTCCAGTAAAGTAAAAAGAATTTGACCTCATGGGAATTAATGAAGTTTTGTGGATAATTCAAATAAAGTTCTGGAAAGAAATACTGTTTTCAAAAGAAAGCAGGATAGGCTAAAGGAATAATGTTTTTATTAAGAAAATATAAAATAGATAATTTTGAATGTATTAAATTAAAAAAGTTTTTGTACAAATAAAATAAATTTAGCCAAGATTAGAAGGAATGCAGTAAGTTGGGGTTGGGGGGGAATTTATAGATAGTCTCTGAGATAGAAGTCTCACCTAAAATATATAAGGAAATTTGTCAAATAATAAGAATATGAGCCACTTCCCAATCGATAAATGGTCAAAAGTTATGAACAAACTGTTTTTGGATGAAGAAATCAAAGCCATATGAAACTACATGAAAAAATGCTCTAAGGGGGCAGCTGGATAGCTCAGTGGATTGAGAGCCAGGCCTAGAGACAGGAGGTCCTAGGTTCAAATCTGACCTCAGACACTTCCCAGCTGTGTGATCCTGGGCAAGTCACTTGACCCCCATTGCCTACCCTTACCACTCTTCTGCCTTGGAGCCAATAAACAGTATTGACTCCAAGATGGAAGGTAAGGGTTTAATTTTTTTTTAATGCTCTAAATCATTATTGATGAAAGAAATACAGATCAAAACCACTCTGAGATATCATTTCACACTTTTCAGATTGGCTTAAATGATAAAAAGCAAAATGCCAAATGTTGGAGGGAGATATGGAAAATGGAGACATGAATATGCTCTTCTGTGAATTAATCCAATCATTTTGAAGAGCAATCTGAACTTGCACTCAAAAATTATAAAATTGTGTAAACATTTTGATCTAGCAATACCACCAATAGGTTATTTCCTAAGGTAATCAGGGAAAAAGTAAAATAATTTACATATTCTAAAACATCTAAAGTAGTTCTCTTGTGGTGACAAAGAACTGGAAATTAAATGGATTCCCACCAATTGGGAAATGGCAAAAAAAGTTGTGGCATGTGACTGTATTAATACTATTAGAAATGGCAAACAGGCTAATTTTGGAAAACCATGAAAAAACCTTTATGAAGAGTGAAACAAGCAGAACCAAGAAGAGAACATTATATACGGCAACAGAAATATTGTATGAAGAATGACTTATGTCCACCTCTAGAGCAAGAACTGATAAATAGAAATAAGTAAGAAATAGTTATATATAATATCTTTTTGTCAAATGAAGATTTCTCTAATTGGGGGGAGAGGAGGGAGTTAACTAGTATCATAATATAACAAACATAATTTTAAAGTATACCTATACTTCAATTTCATGTGGTTAACAAAATAGAAATCTCTATGTTCTCTCCTAACCACAAAAAATTGAGAGGAAAAGATATATAAAGGATAGGGACAGAAAGACAAAGGTAATGATACAGAGAGATGGAAATAGATGAATTATATATTAAATTATATAAAACATAGTTGAATCCATAGGAAAAGAAAGCAAGAAATTCAACAAGGGAACAGCTTTATGAATTAATATTAAAAAAAAGTTAACTCAACATACTCATTAGATGCCTCTCATCCTCCAGCATCCACATTCAGCAGGTAAATGCTGAAAAAGATGAAGATGCTTGTGTTTGTGACACTTTTGATTAACACAGGCATTCTGCTCTTGCTTGCTGAGACCCTTTTGGTACAAGTATATCAAGCTGTTGATATTTATTCTGTTCAATATTGATTCTGACCAATATTTAGAGAAGAGGAAATCAGAATGCCTTTTGCTTTGACCCACTCCTGCTTTAGGAAATCCCAAGGATCTATATATATGCTGCCCCCACTTAACCTTATAAAAATTAGCTGAAGCTCACTTAGCCAATGCAAAGAAGAAAATAATCAGGGCTACAACTGAGGCAGGAGACCAATATAAGTGTCTACACAGGTATGAAGAAAAGAAGATCTAAATATAGCTGGAGCCAATCCTGCCTTTTTTCCAAGAAGCTGATTAGGGCAGAGATTATAGTAGTGAAAAGTAATTTCCATAATGTGGTTGGAGGATGAGGTAGCTTTGCAGATCATCATAATCAAAGAATGAAAGTTCAAAGTAGACAGAAAAGTAAGAAATCTAATCAATAAAACAAGGTAGAGAAATCCTTCATAGAAAAAAGCATAGAAAACAATTTTCAAATAAAAGATGTTGGAGGGAGGATTTAGAATTTATCATTGAACTAAGAGGGGAGAAAGGGGGGATAACATGAATGAAATCAAAAAAGAAAGAGAAAAAGAAAGAAAGCTAAAAAAAAGCTCAAAATTTTGAGAACAAATTTAGAAACAGGAGAGGGAGAAGAGAAAGAGAAAAGAGCCTTTGGGAATGGAATTGTATTAAATAGAAAAAAATAATGTTAAAAATAATGCACCACTTTAAAAAAAAGGAAGGAAAGTCAGCACTAGAGGTACACATGGAAAACAAATCTAATTCTCATAATTGTTACATATAAATAGGTTAAGCGATAAAACAAAAGGGAATGATAGAATGGGCAAGAACACAAAACCCCAGGCTTTTGCATACAAGAAATGCGTCTTAAAATCAATGACATGAATAAAATGTGAATAGAATAATATTTACAATAAATAAACAAATAATATTTAAAATAAACAAATGTATCAGCATTTATAATCAGATTATCAGTCAAAACAAAAATAAAAATTCACAATGTAAACAAGGAGAGGGCATTATAAAAGAACCAAGGGCAACAAACCAATATCAAATAAAATTTATGTGCTGTAAATGGTATATTACATAAATTTTATAAAAGGAAATATAACTAAATTGCAAAATTACACAGTTAGCAAGACAGTGCTAAGGGATATCAATATTCCTCTCTTGTATTTGGAGAAATCTAGCATAAAGATAAGTAAAATTTATTTTCTAAAAAGAATTTTTGAGTGCTGGAGAAATATATTTATATAATTGACAAGGCTAAAAACTGGTTGCTTGCAAATTGTAACAACTTGATAAACCTTTACCTATAAAAAGACAAAAGAGCAAATAAACAAAACCCGAGGGCATAAAAAGAATTAACAGAACATATAAATGCATAGTTACATGCCAACACAGTTGAGAAAAGAAAAGAAATAGAAATCTACCCTCAAAAATATAAAATACTCATACTAATAGAATCTCAAATAGAAACCTTTAATCCATCCAAAGTCAGAAAAGAAAAAGTAGATGTTACCTAATAAAGGAAAATAGATTGCCAAGAAGATGGGGAGAACTACACCAGATAGATTTATAAGAGGATCCTTTAAAAATTTTAAAGAACAATTAATATGTCCAAGAAATTATTGTCCCAAATTAAGAAATGTTTCTCTTATAATATTGTTGGGACACAAATAGTCCTGATTTTTAAATAGTAAAGAATAAAGAAAAAAGCTGTAAATTAATATAATCAATGAATATATATTTTAAATTTTTAAATAAAATGTTTGTAAAAATTATACAATAAAAATTCAGTGATGAGTCAACATTAAGAAGACTATTTATATAATTACATTAGAAATAAAGGCATACCAAATTTTGGTTCCAAAAGAATATATAGTTTTTCGTTATGTGAAGAAAAAGTCAAAACTCAATAGATATTTGTGCTAACAAATTTATGAAGCGTAAGCAAAGAAAGACATTTAAATAAATAAAAAAAATTTCCCTACATTCAAATATGTAATTGTGAGACACAGAAATAGTTTTTAACCTGTCCATAACCATCTAATGTGTGTCTGAGGAGACATTTCAGTTGGTCCATGAACTTAAAGGAGGAAAAAAAAAAACACATTTTATTTTGATTATTCTCTTTTGGAAACTTGTAATTTTCTTCAATTATTTAAAAATATCATTAAGATAATGAACTCATAGGCTTTGACAGCCTTACAGAAAGAATCTATGACACATATACAAAGTTAAGAAACTTTACACAAGAAACTTTATCTGTGAATGCAGAAGTAAAGTGACAGTGTCCTTCTCCCCTGCAGTTATTTGGCATTTTAGAAATGCTAGCTATAAAAGTAAGACAAGAAAAAAATGAATATTAGGGCATACATAGAGATAGAAAAAAGAAGAAACAAAACTATACATGTTTTCTGATGATATGATTGTTTATTTAGAAAATCTTAAGGAGTCAGCAAAGAATTTAATTGAGAAAATAGGTTCAACACAGTTTCCAGTTACAAAATAAAGTGAAAAAATCATTAGCATTTCTTATAATAATATAAGAATCTGGTAGGGGGGAATGATAGACCCATTAAAAATAACTACAAAATGCATAAAATATCCAAAACCGAATCTGCCAAAGCACATGTAGAATTTAAAGACTTTTGATGATAAAATTCTCCTTAAAGAAATAAAGAACTGAAATAACTATAGGAAAATTCAGTGTTCATAGGTGGGTCACAATAATTTAGTAGAGATGATAGTAATACTTAAGATGATTTATAGCTTTAATGCTATACTAATTATATATAGCATGTATATGCATTTGTACATATTATAGAAATCACGTGTGTATATTTAGATGGCTCATTGGATGGAATACTAAGCCTGTATTCAGGAAGATTCAAGTTCAAAGCTGGCTTTGGACACTACCTATGTGACTTTGGTCAAGTCACTTAACCTCTGTTAGCCTTAATCTACTGGAGAAGGAAATGACAAATCACTTCAGTTTCTTTGCTTAGAAAACTCCATGAGTTCTATGGTCCATGGGATCAAGAAGAGTTGGAAATGACTGAACAGCTGAATAATAACATACTAATCAAATTACCAAAGAAATATTTTACAAAGGTAGATAAAATAAGATCAAAATTCATTTGGAGGACCAAAAGATCCAAAACATTAGTGGAAATAATGAAAAAGCAAATATACCAATGAAAAGGGAATAGAACTTCCATTTCGCAAACACAGTAAGTGTTCCAAACATTCAAATTTTTGACTTAACAATTTTAAGCTATTTGAGATTAAAACTACATTAAGGCTTTTGGGATTCCATGTATTATAATGCAGAAAGCATTAAAACTAGTACTGGTTTAAAAAATTGAAATGCAGAATAATGCAGAGGACTAGACAAAAAATCAGAAATAAAAATTCAGTAACATAAGTTTGGTAAATCTAATTATGTTAATTAGTAAAGAGCTCTCTATTTGATGAGAACTGGGAAAATTAGAAATCAATCCTACCAAAACTAAACTTATGCCAGCATCATATTCCGGATACTACAACAAATATAACATGAAGACAAAGGCAAGAATATTAATGGTTAGACCATTAATGGCCATTTTACAATTCTAAAATTAGAAGAGAGCTATTTCCTATATCTTTCACAGCTATCAGTAGAATACAAATGCTTACCAAATATGGAGAAGAGAAATTAATGAGAAAGACAGTTTTGATTATGTGAAATTGGAAAGCTTTTGCCTGAGTCAAATTAATTCATTTAATATTTTAAAAGTGAGCAAATTACTGGGGAGAATCTTTAGATCAAATATCCCTAATAGAATTTAGAGATACAATGCATGTATAGAAAATGAACAGAATTATTTACAACAAAAGGTTTCGTACACGAGAAGTGATCAAGGAACATGGTGGGGTGGGGGAAAGAGTTGTTAAAAGAATTGCAAAGTATTAACAGTCATACACTAAGTGAATGCTCCAAATAACTAAGAGAATTGCACATTGAAACAAATTTGATGTTTTACTTCACAACCAGAAAATTAGAATGGCACAAAATATGGGAATTACCCATGTTAGAGGAAATGTGGAAAGATGGGAATTTATATAAACATAGTAGAAAGCATTTTTTGATTAAATAAGTAAAAGTTCTAAAATGTCTACATCCCACAGAGAGGTCGTTGACAAAAAAGAAGATGCCGTATACACCAAAGTAGTTATCAAAAAACTTTTGGGGATATCAAAGGGAAACTTAACAGATTCCCATTGATTGGAAATTGACTGAAAAATGTGACATGAATATGAGTGTTACATGAGTGTTACTGGGGTATAAGAAACCACAAAAATGATTAATACAGATTAGAATGGAAAAACTTACATGAACTGATGTAAAATGAAATAAATAGAGCTAGAAAAAAGGACATTGGTCAAGAGCTCTCTCTTCTTTCCTTTTCATCTCACATCAATTAAATACATTCTGCTACTCTCTCCTTTTTAAGGAAGCTACTTGACATAATGGATAAAATTCTGGACTTGGAGTCAGGAAGACTTGTTAAATGCAGCTTCAGGAATTTGTTAGCTGAGTGTATTTGGGCGTGTGTCTGCCTCCATTTCCTCATAAGTGGGTAATAATAGCATCCACCTCCCAAGGTTAATGTAAATATAAAATGAGAGAATATTTATGAAACATTTTAGCTTTAATAAATGCGATAGATATTATTTTTAGTTGTCATTCACATACATGAAAAGATGTCCCTTCTTGATGAAGCAAAGTCCACATACACAAATGATTATTTCTATTCTGTCTTCTCCAACAGTTTTCCCCCCTGTATTATCACTTAGCTTCAGTTGCTCCCTATATCCTGACTCCTTCCCTGCTGTCTACAAACATATGCATGGCTCCTCCATTTTCAAAAAACATACATTATCTATTTCCTACCCTTTTGTGGTTAAACTCTTTGAGTAGTTTGTCTACAACTGATGTCTCCCCATTCTTCTTCTCATTCTCTTCATAACTTTGAAATCTGGTTTCTGACCTCATCATTCAACCAAAACTACTCTCTTCAAAGTTACTAATGATCTAATTGTCAAATCTAAAGAATTTTTTCTCAGTCCTTGTGCTTCTTAAATTTATCTTCCACCCTTGATGTTGTCAGTCATCTTCTCCTTGGTATCTCTTCTTTCTAGGTTTCATGACACTGTTCTCTCCTAATTTTCTCCAAAGGTTTGATCCTTCTGGAACTCCTTTGTTTGATGTTTGTCCTGCTCACTGGAGGAGCCCCACAATACTCTATCTTGGGACTCTTCACCTTTCATCTTATTTCATTTGCTGATCCCATCAGTTCCCATAGATTCAATTATCATCTCTATGACATCCCTGACTCCTCACTGTCTCAGGCCCCATATCTAATTAATTACCAAATCCAGACATTTCTTTCTTCACAATCTGCAATCTCTCTCATTTACTCCCTTTTTTCCTTTGCTACCACTTAGTTGCAGGCTGTCATCATTCCCTATTTGTACTATTGCATTGCTGGTGGATCTTTCTGCTTCAAGTCTCTTCCCATTCAAGTTCATCTTTCATTCAGCTGTCAAACTGTCCTTCCTAAAATACAATGTCTGATGATATCACTCCCTTATTTAGTAAACTCTGGTAGCTCCATATTAGCTCTATATTCAAATATAAAATTCTCTTCTTTTTTACACCCCTTCATAATCTATCCCCTCCCAACCTATCCCCTTCTGTAGAAGTTTAATATTAATCTATAGTCCTTTTTTTAACACCCCAAATCAATCTGAATTTTAAAAAGGAGGAAGTTTAATCTTAAGACTAAAGCTACAAAGTGCTTCTTCCTCCCTTGATAAAAGAGGGGGGCAAATTTTGTTTTGTTTTTTAAGTTATCTGAGAATAAGTCTCTTGGATAGTGAAGAAAGGAAGCAAGCTAGGCAAAGTTAGACAAAGAAAAGTGGACATGCTTTGAGGCTATTCTAAATGTCAACTCACTACCAGGATCTAGAAGACCCACAACTTGTCTAAAATGAGTTCAGGTTTGGGACATCACAAAGATCCAAAATAGGAGTAAAAAAAAAGGAAGCAGGGGCTCTTTTTTTGGAATTTGAACTGAGGAAATGGCAGTCTGGCTTAGGATTGTCACAATTAGCCTGGGGAAAAGGCTGCTAAGAAAATGACTGGCTGCACATGACAAGTGCCTTTTCTTTCTTTAGCCTGATTTTTATTATTTAATAAATAATTATTAATTAACACAGCCTTAGGAAAACTTTATTCATAATTCTTCCAATCTATCCCTAACCTATCCCCTTTTTAATATCCTTGTATTTTAAATGATCTTATATCATTTTTGTCTTTTATTTCCCATCATCTAATATAGGTCCTTGGATAAGTATTTAACCAACTCGAAGACAGCTACTATAGCTCTCTCAGTCATCAGTAAGAGTAATATTTGTTGTAGAACCTAGTTTCATCTTCCTATTCCTTTATGTTATTCTTAACTGTATCATAAACTGAGGCAAGCCAGAATTTAGAAGTAGATCAGGTATCTTTATTAGAGACTTACACAGGTGGGGACAGATAGCCTAAAACTGGAGCATTTAAAGTGCCCTGTGCCTCTTACAGAAGAAAACTGCAAAGGGGAAAGGGCAAGAGAGTAATGCATTATGAATGGAAATTAAGTAATGGCGCTAGCAAAGACATTTCCCTCCTTATCTCCTGTGAATTCGGGTACAATCTAATGATCCAGACTTTGGACAGCAAACCAGAGCAGAAAATGGACAAAGAGTTTTTGGTTCATTTAGTTTTATGTTGTTTTGGCAAAGGTTGAAGGGATTAAGAAAGTGGAGGAGTAGTCTTCCAATAAAATTGATACACAGAAAATCAGGAATGTTAAAGGAAATACAGAGTCTGGAAATGTTCAACCATGGAGCAGGTCCCAACTGGTTAATCAGTAGATTAAGCTGAGTTCCAGGGTTGTGGCTGCATTAATTACAGCTCCAGTGAAAAGGCAAAAGTTCCTGAGAGTGAACAAGGCTCTTTGAAGCCTACTCAGTCTTAGTCTTATAGAAGATTAGAAGGGGCAACCAGGTGGTTCAGTGGATTGAAAGCCAGGCCTAGGTCCTGAGTTCAGATCTAGATTCAGATGCTTTCTACATGTGTGACCCTAGAGAAATCAATTAATACCCATTGCCTACCCCTTACTTCTCTTCTGCCTTGGAACCAATATTTATAATTAATTCTAAGATGGAAGTTATGGGGTTTTTTTGTTTTGTTTTGGTTTGGTTTGGGTTTTTTGTTTGTTTGTTTGTTTGTTCATTTGTTTGTTTGTTTTTCAAAGGACAGGCTTGCAGTCAGGAGAAATGGGTTTGATTCTCAGTTCTGACACCTATCATGTAACCCAAACAAAACCCCTTAACCTCTTTATATTTTCACTTTCTTCTGTAATATGAAGATAATACTACTTCATTGAATATTTCACATAGGTGTTGTGAAGAAACACCTATGGTGGTGGTGATGATGGTAGTAGATAATATTATTCTCATTTTCATTCTTTTCAATGGAGTTTAGTTAGAAATGGCCCTAAAACAGCTTTCTATCTTCCTTATATTATTGTTTAAAATACTTGGCAATTGCTCAGGTGACCAAAGAGTTGCTTTTTGTAACTAAATAAATGTGTCAAAATGCAATCATACTTTGTGTAGGTTCACTGACAGCATCTTGGTACAACTAGTGTCAGAGAAGAAGGTAGGGATATTATTTATTGTTCCATATGGTTTTCATTTCTTTCACTAAGACGCAAGTCTTTCATTCCACATAGTATAATGCCTATTGTGTATAGTGACATCTATTAAAATATTTCCTTTAGATTTTTATTGTTCAATTTTATTTCTTAGCAATATGAACAACATTTTTTATTTTGCTTATTTTCCCATGACAGTACTGTGGGTTCATATAATTTTTTGGCTAAATACTCAAGTATATTTTTTGTTTATATTTATAACACAAAGATTTGTTGTGTGCTAGTTTGGGAAGGCTAATGAATTTCTAGTGGGTTATTCTGTCCCCTTCATCTGGTCTTTCTAGCTATTTTGCTAAATGTTCATTTTTTCTACCTACAATAGTTATATAGCTTCTATTATTTTTCTTGCTAAATTTGTATTGATCAATAAGACTAGCCTTCTACCTTTTGGAAATTGCAGGTAGAAATGACTTGATGTTGTACTGTTATCATAAACTTTCTTACAATTTTATGAACAAATATATGAATCAGGTTCTTGGTCAGTACTGATTGAGGTCATGTGTATGTGATCATGGAAGTTATTTTGGTCACCCTCTTTGATCATAGCTTTTTCCTAGGCTACAGTAATTATTATATTGTTCTTCTCCTCATACATTTGCTTTGACTCATACTAAAAACAATCCTGGGAAAATTTATCCCTTTATTTTATTTATAACGATAATATTAATAATTATATCCATATAGGACTTTAGAGTTTACAAAGAAGTTTACACATTTTCTCAATTAATTCTCTAACTATTCAGTGAGAAAGGTGTTTTTATTATTATCCCTATTTTAGATAGGGAAATTGAGGCTTAGTGAAGTTGCCCAGGTTCACACAATTACTGAGTATCCCAAAAAGGACTTGAATTCAGGTTTTCTTGACTTTTAGTTTTCACTTTCTCCATAACAGCACACTCCCCCATTTTGATGTTTAATGTCTAGTTGGTTGTTGCATAGATGGATAAACTAATGTTGTATCATGGTATAATTTGAATATTCTATAGACTAATTATTATCATCACTATTAATTATCACCTTACTCAATAGAAGTTAGATATGGTCCTGGAACAAAATTATATACTTCTGCTAATCTTGTATATTTCATGATCTATTGAGGAGGGGTCAAACTTATGGCCCATGTTGTCCACAAAACTTTTGAGTGAAGCTGGAACCACATTAAATTGCAGTTGGGGAATATTTAACAACATATATGAAAATGTAATAAAAACAAATCATTCTAATGTGTATTCTGAGCTAATAGAGGTTTCACAAGGATAAATTTCAGTTTGATTTTCATACCATTAATTTATTTGAAAGATGAATAAAATAAATAAATGATTTCTGGCTTGTTTTGTGTTGAGGACATTTAATAACATAGATTTGCTGATTATGACATCCTTTGGTTTTCTTGTTGTAGCAATCGATTTGCATCACTTAAATTTCTGCATCAAGTATGCATGCTATTGAAAAAATGGTATGTCTCTTATGTAACTAAACTGATAACCATCCAATTCCAGCTGAAGGAGAACATTTGGTATTGACTATAACAAAATATAAAACAGAATTAGAGTAAAAGATTTATTGGACTGGAAGGATATGAAGGATTTATATATATTAACTTAAGATGAGTATTTTACTGGATAAAGTATGGAGAAGTAATCATTTTAACTAGTGAAAGCAATATCCACATTGATAAAATTATGTATTCATCAAAATATCTAAGAAGAAATTTAACTTTTTGAATTAATATCTGCTATTTAATGGCTATGAGGTTTTGAGAGTCACAAGATTATAAACCAAAGTTTCCATTTAAAAAATGATAGTGGGGGCAATTGGGTAGCTCAGTGGATTGAGAGCCAGGCCTAGAGACAGGAGGTCGTAGGTTCAAATCTGGCCTCAGACACTTCCCAGCTGTATGACCCTGGGCAAGTCACTTGACCCCCATTGCCCACACTTACCACTCTTCCACCAAGGAGCCAATACACAGAAGTTAAGGGTTTAAAAAATGATAATAATATGTGAAAGACTTAGCTAATAAAGTTGTTGTGAGTAAAACAAATTATAGACCTTACTATATTAAATTGAATTATTGTAATTTAAGTAGTAGCAGTAGCATCAGAATAGTAGTAGTAGTAGTAGTAGTAGTAGTAGTAGTAGTAGTAGTAGTAGTAGTAGTAGTAGTGGTGGTGGTGGTGGTGGTGGTGGTGGTGGTGGTAGTCATTGTTATTGTAGTTGTAGTAATATTGGTAGTAATAGTAGTGTTGATAGAAGTGGTGGTGGTGGTGGTAGAAGTAGTAGAAGTAACAACTAGAAGCCAGAAAGGCAGAAGGAAAAGAAAATCTCTTATCTCTAGTTCGTACCAACTCAGTCAGATCATCATGGAAGTATTGATCATTAAGAAAATCAATCTTAACCAATGAACAGTGAGTTCCACGCAATAGGTACTTTGAGTCAAAGGTTACATTTATTATGTCCTTTCCAGGGTTCATTTCCTCCTTTGGTGTATATGTGACACTCAGTTCTCACCTATGGCACCATGAAGTTGTAGCACGTACATCAGCCATACCTCCAGTAAACTTTCTTAGGAGTCAAACTAACCCAGGATGAGGGTAGCCAACAAGCCTCAAACCTGTTGGTGAGTTAGGGGAGTATGCATGTGAAGACTTCCCCCAGGAGAATGGGTGAATGAGAACAATTTGTTCCATCCACAAGGAAGGGGGCTGAAGCAGGTGCTTTGGAGTATTTAAAGATTGGTTAGACTTTGAAGAAGCCAAGGTCACCCACTGCATCCTGAATCATCACCAATTATCCTGACACTTGTCTTGCCACTAAACTTTGATGATGCTGGAAGAAGAGTGAGGATGATGACTGTGCATCTTTACCTCACTCAAAACCAATTCATATGAGAGTTAAAAGGCATCACTAGTGATATCATTTTGGCTTCTTCGATCACAAAGGAAAACAACCAACCAACCAGACATCGTGCTAAGATCTGGACAAATACAAAGGAGTAAGAGAGTCACTCCCTAGCCTCAAAGAATTTACATTCCAAACAATACATAAAAGTGAGCTAGTATTGGAAAATGTGATAGGTGAGAGAGTAAGGGTCCTAAGTGGCATGGTCTAGAAAGGGTTGGGAAATGGTGGTATGAACTGGTTACTGGTAAGATAAGGTCAAAACTCACCTATCTGATTCCAGGGTCCCAGAGGATTATTAAAAGACAATTTTAAATTGCCAGTGTTCTTTTTGTTGACTTAAGTTATTTTCATTAGAATTCCAAATCTCAATTTTAGCTGCCTCAACCCATAATTTTTTTTTATCCTTGACCTCCTTGTTAATAAAAATCGAATCAAGGAGAGCATCTGTTTTGTTTGTCTTCTCAACCATCTGTACTGGAAATTGACCCCAAACACACTCTGAAAACATGTTGGATATCTATGGTCTGCTGAATTATTTTATCTGCCTAGTTAAGTTCACCACATCATTAATCAATTCTAATTCACATTTGCTTTGACTGCTTGGATAAAATATTGAGTGTCTTCAGGACAAGTATCATATATAAAATGTAAAGCATAGTTTTATCCATTGTATAAAACTACATTAGGTGATATAGTGATTAGAGCTCAGGGCTTGAATTCAGGAAGACATGACTCGGGTACCTAACAGCTGAGCAATTCATTTAATTTCTGTTTCTGAGTTTCCTCATCTGTAAAATGCAGATAATAATAGCACCTACCAGATAGAGTTATTATAGGGATTAAATAAATTAATATATTTAAAACATTTTGCAAACCTTAAAGGACTAACTAGATAGCTGTTAATTTTTTTCATTATTATACCAGTATCACAAGCTGATTATGCAATTATAAAGTCAGTACTTTTTTTTAAAAAAAGGTAGAATTGGAGAAAGTTCATTAAAGGGCAGCTAATGTCACAAAGTTGAAAGAAAAGTTTATATTTTGGATAAAATAGACAGTTTGAGAATCTTAAACATGAACACATCTGAAAGGTGAACTTATAAAAATATCAAGGGAAATACAACTGAGATCAATACAAATTTATTCACAAAATCCCAAGAGTATCTTTTCTTAAACACTTCTTTCTTTTTTATTTTCAGCAATATTTTATTTTCCCCCAATTATAGTAAGGCAAAAACTATTTCTTAGCATTCACTACTTTAAGTTTTGAATTCCAAATCCTTTCCCTCTCACCCTTCATTGATCCCCTCTTCCTTAAATGGTAACCAATCTGATAGAGATTTTTACAAGTGCAGTCATATAAAACATTTTTCTATATTAATCATTTTGCAGGAAGATCTCAAATAAGAAAGTAGAAGTAGAATGAAAGTGAAATATAGTATGATTGGGACTGCTTTCAGACTCCATCAGTTCTTTCTCCTATGACAGATGGCATTTTATATCATGAGTCTCTGGGGTTGTCTTAAATCACTTCATTGCTGAAAATAAATGGGTCATTCACCGTTGTTAGGCAAAAAATATTGTTTTCACTATGTACAATGTTCTCCTGGTTCTGCTGACTTCACTTAGCATCAGTTCATGTAAGTCTTTCTAAATTTTTCTGAAAATATCCTGATTTCTTTTAGTATAATAGTATTCTATCACAATCATATACCACAGCATGTTCATCCATTCTCCAACTGATAGACAAACCCTAAAAATTTCCAGTTTTTGCTATCACAAATAGGAATACAATAAATATTTTTATATGAATAGGTTCTTTTCTCCATTTTTTAATCTCTTTGGGATATAGATCTTCTAATGCTTTTGATTGATCAAAGGGTACACAGAGCTTGAGAATCATTTCTCCACAATGAATGGACCAGATTGCAATTTTACCAAATTATATTATTTCATTTTTCCCATATCCCCTTCAAAATTTATCATTTTCCTTTTCTATCATATTAATCAATCTAATATGTTTGAAGTAGTACCTCAGAGTTGTTTTAATTTGCACTTCTCTAATCAAGAGTAATTTAGAGTATTTTTCATATGACTTATAGATGGCTTTGTTTTCTTTATCTGAAAACTGTCTGTTCAGATCCTTTGATCATTTGTCAATTGGAGAATGACTTATTTTTATAAATTTGAATTGGTCTATCTATATATCAAATATACTTGCTATAATTTCCCCCCAGATTTCTTCTTTGCTTTTAATCTTAGTTTCATTTGTTGTATTTGCACAAAACTTTTTAATTTAATATAATCAAAATTATCCATTTTACATTGTTTAATTCTCTCTCATTTTGTCATAAATTCTTTCCTTATCTATAGATCTGACAGGTAAACTATTAAATGCTCTCCTAATTTACTTATGGTAACATACTTTATGTTTAGATCATGTACTCATGTTGACCTTTTCTTCGTCTGTCCCAGTCTCTGCCAAATAATTTTCCAATTTTCTCAACAGTTGTTGTCAAATAGTGAGTTCTTGTCCCAAAAGCTTGGATCTTTTGGTCTATCGCATACAAACTTACTATATTAATTTATTACTAGATTTTATGTGCCTAATCAAGTCCACTGATACATCATTCTGTTTCTTAGCCAGTACCAGGTTGTTTTGATGATTATTCCTTTGTAATATAGTTTGAGATATGGTATTCCCAGGCCACCTTCCTTCACATTTTTTTATTGAGTCCTTTGATATTCTTGACTTTTTGTTATTACAGGTTAATTTTATTTTTTTCTAAATCTATAAAATCATTTTGGGCAATTTGATATGGTACTCAATAAGTAGATTAGTTTGGCTAAAATTGTCACTTTTATTATATTTGCTAGGCCTACCCATGAGCAATTAATATATGCCCAGTTATTTAGATCAGACTTTATTTTTGTGGAAAATGTTTTGTAATTAATTTCATACAGTTCTTGAGTTTGTCTTGGCAGGTAGACTTCCAATTATTTTATATTATCTATGGTTAATTTAAATGGCATTTCTTTCCCAAGAGCAGTTTTTAAAGGTTTATAGGACTTAATTGGGAGAGGGGAGAGAATGTAAAGATTTAAGTTTTCTTTCATAGCTATTTGTAAATATGGCCATTATTCTAAAAAGTTATAATATTTTCAAATATGAGCATTTTAAGAAAGATTTTAATAAAAGCATTTTGACATTTTGTTTGTTTTTTAAATTTTTTTACTATTTCTCTAAATTCCATGGTTTATATCACTATTATCCTTATCTATCCAGGTTCTTGATTCTATTCTCCAAGACAGAATTCTGAGCTAGATGAAAGAATCACAGAATTTCAAAGTTAGAGGGAACTTCACTGGTCATATAGTAGATATAGAATCTGAATTATAATCTCTTTGCACACAATCCCTAATGAGTGGTCATTTAATTTATGCTTGCATCATGTAGTAGAAACAGTTTTGGATTTGGAAACAAGGATCTTGTGTTCAAATTTAGATTCTGATACTAGCTATGTGACTTTTGGATAGTCTCTTAATCCTTTTTTTTTGGCATTAACTCCATCATCTATAGAATGAGACTAGACTTGATGACCTCTAAGGTCTCCTTCCATCCTCTAATCTTTGATCTTGTGATCCTGTGGGGCCCTCTAGTGAGGGAGACTCACAGCTTCCAGAGGGAGTCCCATCAATTTTTAGACAGTTTTAATAATGAGGAAACTTTTCCTTCCTGAAACATCTATACATTGCTCCTGGTTCTGTCCATTGGGACCAAAGAAGCAGAATAAATCTAATCCTTCTTTCGGACAGGCCTTCAAATATTCAAAGACATTTATTATACCCTTGAGTGTTCTCTTCTCTAGTTTTATATTGCCAATTGATAATTTAATGTTTAATCTTCACTATATTTTGGACCTCCTCTGGATATGGTCCAGTTTGTCAATAGCTTCCTTCTAATGTGGCATGCAGAATTGAATTCAGTACTCCAGATATGATCTCACTGATGAAATCACAGATCTAGTCAAACACATGGGACAAGATTTGAGCTTCTCATTACAAATCTAATGCTTTTTTTGACCACATCACACTGTTTTTCATTTTACTTATTAAAAAGCCTGGTTGAATTGCCATACAGACTTTTTTCAACATCTTTATGGGTGTCTTAGCAGCCATCCCTCTGGGACCAAGCAGAACAATATAGTCAACCTTCACATACTTGGAGATATCTATCATGACCTCATGGGCTAGTCTTGGTTAGCAAATATGAACTTAGCTCAGGAAAGCTTCCCTAGAAAATCATTTAAACATTAATGAATTTAAAACTTCCTCTTTGTTGCCATTTTTCTATTAGACATTCATCTCTAGATTTTGTCTTTTTTATTTTTAAATTTTTGGTTATGGTCTAAAAATAATTTTTAAAAGTAGCAAAAATGTATTTTAAATTCACCTTTTCTTTAACTTTTATTTGCTTAAGAAAAAATATACCATGAAAAATATTCTTTTCTCATTATATTTTGCCCTCTTAAAGTTACTGAGAAGTAACATCAGGGTGAGTAAGCAAAGAAAACATAGGTTCAAGTCCTACACCAGACACATGATGTTTGTTACTCTGGAAATATCCCTTAACCTGTCAGGCAACTCTCAAAAACTATAATTTCAGAAAATGTACAACACATGTGAGTTTCCTTATCCAGAAGTTCCCTATATCAATAAAGTCACAGGTTTATTTCCTATCCTAAAATTACTATTCTTTGGGAACCTCTTCTCATATTATTTTATGTTGATGTTTATATTTGGGCACTGGAGACTGAGCAGAAAGCAGCTGGCTTTTTCCAAGTCAGATCACCCATTTAGCTGTCCCACTCTTAGCAATACAATGATTGGAAACAATTTCAAAAGATTTTTTATCCTTATCTTTTTCTTTGTATCATTTCTAAGATAGAAAAGCAGCAAGGGCTAGGCAATTGAGGTTAAGTGACTTCCCCAGGGTCACACAGATAGGATGTATCTGAGGCCATATTTGAATTCATATCCTCTTGTCTAAAGATATAATGAAAAATGCTATCCACCTCCAGAGAAAGAACTAGTAGCATCTGAATTCCAGATTGAAGCACACTTTTTTTTTACTTTATTATTTTTAGGTCTTTTGGTCTTTGTTTTCTTTTGCAACAAGACTAAGATGGAAATGTTCTTCATGATTGAAGCTGTATAACCTATATTAAATTGCCTATATTCTCAAAGAAAGGGGAAGGGAGAGAGAGAGCAACAGAATTTGGAACTCGAGATTTTTTAAAAGAATATTAAATTTTGTGTTTACATGTAATTGGGAAAAAATTAAAATGAAATAGAAAGCCAAGTTCATGTCCTGGTTCATAAGAAAACACATTTATAGTTCCACAGACAACATAGATCAGAGGTAGGTGTAATAAGGGGGTAAACTGGGAAAATCTATTTACACCTGCCCAAACATCACCCATTTCTGTTCCTAGGGCAAATACTTCATTTGGTAATTTTTTTGGAATTTCAAAGATGAACAAGAACAGAGGGAAGGAACCATCTTTGAAATTCCAAAAACAATACCAAATGAAGTATGAAGCCTTTGCTCTCTACAAAGGTGAAATGTTTCTTTGGCCATCCCCAAGAAGTGCCTTTATCTTTTGGAAGTATAACATAGTTGATGTACATTGTTGTTTTATATTTTGAATATGACTTAATTCTCACTTGTAAGTCTTTTGTATTTAAGTATCTGATCCCTTTTTATTTGGGGACAGGTCCTCCCTCAGGAATGAATCCAGTTATTGAGAGACCCTTTTCTGGGAGAGGGAGTCCCTGGCCCATCAGTGACTTTTTTAAAGAATATTATTTAATATAAAAATTCATTTTTAAAAAATCAACATCTTGAACTAAACATGTACAGAACAGAACTTATCTTTCTACCAAATATACTGTACTTTGAACATAGTTAACATTTAAATGCTTGTTGAATTGAATTTAACTAAAATAAAACCCACCTCTCTTCTAAACTTTCCTCTTTCTAATGAGGGACACTACTCTTCTCAATCAATCATGTCCTTAATTTCTGAGGCTTCCATGACTCTGTTTTTCTATTTTATCTCTCATATGTAATTAATCACCAAGCCTTGTTAATTCTACTCCCCTTATATGTATTGTCTTCTCTTTAATTATACTTCTACCACACTGCCATGTCCCTATCACCTTCTACCTGGACTCCCATCATCACTTCCTACTTGACCTCTCTGCTCCCAGGCTCTTTCCCTTTCTAATGCATTACCTTTACAGTTGACAAAATATCCTTCTGAATGCACATGTGAGAGACAATATGAATTGTTGAAGTGGATACAGGGCCAGGCTCATAATCAGGAAGATTGCCAATGAGAAGAAGAAAATCAGGATAGTCAATGGCATAGATGTCAATGAAAGAGAGACTTTCAAAAAAGAAGGAATAGTCAACTATGCCAAAAAATGGGACAAAGGCCAAGGAGCATGAAAGACTGTGGGAAAACCTTTAAATATAGTCAATAAATGCTTTTTGGTTATTTTTAAGATCACAGTTTTATATGGGAAGTGGATAAGGAATGGCTGTTAATATCTCCTATCAATTTCACAAAGAATGTCATCAAAAGGAGAGAAATAAATACAAATTAAGCTTTTGGAGCATTTGAGAGAGATGAAGGGCTATAGGAAGATAAAAAAAAGGTCTATGTTATTTTGAAGTGCAAAAAATATTGTACTGTAATGGTGTTGATCAGACAATGGAAGGATGATTCCTCAAGTATGGAGATATATTCCCCACATCTGGTTTCAGCCCCTACCCCCCCTCCAAAATGTGGAAACTTGGGTGGCATCATGTTCTGACCAGGATGACTCAGGGGTTGCTATTGTGTATTGAAAAATTCTTCTAACTATGTATGGAGCCAGTACTGATGATTTAGGAGTAGTTGATAAGTAATTGAGCATGTGTACAAAATGGGCAAACTATCTGTCTCTCTCTTTCCTTTGTGAACTTTGAGGAAGCAGGATGCTCTGAGTTGTACTTTTAGAAATGGATGCTGGGAAAATCAGTCTTCCTCCAGGAAGGACAGAGCAACCAGGAGCATGTGCCTACCACTGCTTCTTTGTGTTTATTATTTCCTGATTATAAAAGTGGATGTGCTCAATTAAGTGATTTTCCCTAATGTTTCCTAGTTATTAGAGCTATTATTTGAATCTAAGTTGTCCTTTCTCTAAGTCAAACATATTATCCTCAATTCCATCCTGAGTCACATTTATGTAACACTTAACCATTAATGAAATGTTTTCTTCACAATCATCATGAGACAAATAATACAAGTATCATTACTTCCCATTTCATAGATGAGTAAACTGAGGTCCAGAGAGTTGGGTGAATTTCACAATGTAATGATATCAGTCTGCAGCTGAACTCGAACTACAATATAAGTCCCTTGATTATTATTCTAGCATTTTTCTATGAATAAGAAGAAAGGAAAATATGGTCAGGTACCTAAAAACTGAATTAAATATCTCCTGGGCTGTTTTCATTAGCAGATATGTTAGTAGAGAAAAGGGTCACAGTTCTGGGTAATGCACATGGGTCTGAGTTGGCTACAGTAATACACTTTACAGTATCTCATTTGCTTCAAACAGCAGTTTTATAGATTTCTTGTTTGGCCCCTGCTGCTTTTTGCATTAACTAGAAATCTGGCCCTTATTCATTAGACAAGCTAATCTTAAACTAATTTCTCCTGCATCAGTAATAATTTGTGCTTTGGTAGATTAAGGTAACCAAATGAAGAGATTTGTGCAAATTGGAACATATAAAACGACATGTATCCACAGCCTTGTAATACAAAATTATCTGAGAAAATTTTTCCTTAACTAATGCACAAATACTGATATTTGGAAAAGATAGAAGTAACAAGCATTTCTTTGATGTGCAATATATATATATATATATATGCATATTCAAAAAGCAACTTAAGCAAGTACTCATGAGATATATATATGTACATATATATGCACACAAAAATATATATGGTTTTTATGACTACTTGCTTAAGTTGCTTTTTCTGTTTTATTCTATATGGTTAAGCTTCATGTCTTGATTATTTTTATGTATTGTGTTTAAAATCTTGACACTTTGTTGTACCTATGCTCTTAACAAAGGGTTTTCTCCTCACCTTACATCTTATGCTAGTCTTGTCCATGACTACCCATAACTTCTCCATTAAAAAAAAAAAACTTAATGTCCTAACTGGTCTTATTTTTGGTAGTACTAAAGGATTCTTTGGCCTCTCCATCAGTTGTCTCTCATTGTGTTTTTTTTTATTGTTTTAAATGGAAATATTTGATTATATTTATTTTACTTACAAATGTGTTGACTTCCTGAAATCAGCTACAATAATCACCATTGTAAGAAATGAAGAATAGAGTGGATACAGAGAAGCATGGGAAGATTTACATGAACAGATCCTGAGTGAAGAAACTAGAACCAAGTATATACTGCATGTGACTCTAATGGAAATGGAAACAAGGGGAATAAAATGAAAAATAAATGCTATGAAATTGTGACGGTCAACCTTAACCTCAAAGAAGAAATACGAGAAGGAACCTTCCCTTGATTCTTTATACAGGCTCTGAACTATATATATGGAACACTGAATATATTGTAGAGTTTAGGTGATATGCTGGTTGGTTTCAATGAACTTTTTTTCCTCTTCTTTGTTATAAGGGATGCCTCTCTAGGAGGGGAAAGGATACATTGCAGGCAGCCTTTCCAAATGTGTTTACTGAGAATGCTTTCCCTTTGAAGTTACTCTCAATTTATAATTTATACTTTTAATTAAATTTCTATTTTCATTTTATATGTGCATAGTTGTTTGCATATATGTATATATTGTATGAACCTAGATTTTTACATTTGGTGTCTGTATTTGAATGTGAGCTTCTTGAAAACAAGGACTTTCTTTGTTTCTCCAACTTTTAGAATAATGTTTGGCATGTATTAAATACCTAATAAATGTTTGTTAATTGATTTAAATAAATAAACATATCAAAAAGAGTTCTTTTGAAAATATAATACATACTGCTAAATACCAGGTCACATTCAAGGAACATTTGAAGGCAATTAATAACTATGATGGGTAATAAAATTGAAGCATATATTCTTTGGGAAAAGCATGTATTATAACTCAGAGATAAATCATAAATTCAATTTATAATCAAACTAAAAAATTAAATGAAAAGAAAGAAATGAATATTTGAATTGTAAAGTATTTTCCTCCCAAGCACTATTAAAGCTAGAAATTATGGAGAATGTTGGTAAAGGGGGAGTAAGAGAGAAGGAATGGTCTCGATGTAGCATTAATTATTTAAAATATACACCTGAGATAATGCTTCATATTCATTGGAAGCAATTAGTTTCTGTCTATAAAAAACTAGCATTAGTGGGGGCAGCTGGGTAGCTCAGTGGAGTGAGAGCCAGGCCTAGAGACGGGAGGTCCTAGGTTCAAATCCGGCCTCAGACACTTCCCAGCTGTGTGACCCTGGGCAAGTCACTTGACCTCCATCGCCTACCCTTACCACTCTTCCACCTATAAGTCAATACACAGAAGTTAAGGGTTTAAAATAAAAAAATAAAAAAATAAAAAAATAAAAAATAAAAAATAAAAAAAAAAAAAACTAGCATTAGCAATGTATCTGATTCTGGCTCTGTGGTTTAATTTTGTTCTCAAGATAAATCATTATATCTTGAGACTATACTGGGATTTTTTTTTGATTTTTTTTTAAAACCCTTACCTTCTGTCTTAGAGTCAATACTGTGAATTGACTCCAAGGCAGAAGAGTGTTAAGGGTAGGCAATGTGGGTCAAGTGACTTGCCCAGGGTCACACAGCTGGGAAGTGTCTGAGGCCAGATTTGAACCTAGGGCCTCCCATCTCTAGGCCTAGCTCTCAATCCAGTGAGCTACCCAGCTGCCCCCTATGTTGGGTTTTTTTGTTGGTTTTTTTTTTTATAGGAGATTTTGAGGGTAGCACTAAGGGAGGGGCATCTATGTAGAATAATGGATAGAGCTAGACGTGGAGTGAGGATGAATTGAATTCAAATGCAGCCTCAAACATAGCCTTATAACCTTTGGAAAGTAACTTAACTCTATTTGGTTAGTTTCCTCATCTGTAAAATGTTTTGGAGAAGGAAATGTCAATGCATACCACTCCAGTGTCCTTTGCCAAGAAAACCCCAAAGTGGTCACAAAGAGATGTACAGGATTGAAAATTACTAAAAACAACAAAGGGCTAAGGGAATTCCCACTGTTATGGAATACTTCCTTTTACTGATCCACAATATGGCTTTGTATGCTTCTCTTGTCTGCCCATTTTAGACCAACTCCAAGAGGTCTAGGCTATGTGCTCCAGGAGAATAGAAACTTGTATAGGAACTCTCCTATACTGTACTTCTCTGTGAGTGATGGGAAGGATTAAATTATAATTATTGCACAGAACGGACCAGAAGGAGAAGAAACATTACAGCAGTTTAAGCAAGAAAGATGATGTTGCATAGTGAAAAGAGCACAAGATTTAGAACCCAGAAAGACCTGAGTTCAAATATAGCCTCTAACACTTATGTATTGAACTATGAGAAAGTCTCCTGAGCTATTTGTCTTTCAATTTCTTCATCTATAAAATGAGGCTAATAATAATACCTCTAGTGACCAAACAAGGTTGATGTATGACTCAAATTCAAATATGTTTATAAAATTGTACATAAATATCAAATGTAGGTAATGAAGACTCAAACTAAATTTATAGCAGTGGAAATGGAAAGGAAGAGAAAGATTTAAAATATCTTTCAGAGACAGACTTTACAGGACATGGTGTTTGATAAGACTTGGTGAATGAGAGAAGAGTCAAATGTGATGAAATTTTGAGCCTGGGCAACTGGGCAGGTGGTACCTTGAAAACAACAATTCAAATGTTACAAAATACAAGAAAATTAAGAATGTGAGGGTTATTGAAACCCTGACATATTGGAATTATTTTAGGTGTTTGAGAATCCATTGGAAATATCCTGTGGAGAAATAATAGGGATTTTGGCTCAAATATGTGTTCTATGCTCTTTTTCATCTAATTTTTCATTTTGTTTTTTTAAGCCTATTATAGCCCATTCTACTACAATCTCACTTATAAGGCCCATGAAGTTACTAATAGTTCATTCTGTTATTATGACCAGAATACTTCTTCTTAGCCAGTTACACAATTTATGCTAGACTCTTTTTAAAAATAGCTTATTTTTATTGATTTTCTTTTGTTTTTTTTTCATTACAATTGTTTCTGAATGTATTCTCCCTTCCCTCTCCAGTGAGCCTTTCCTTGTGACCAATATTTAAAAAGGAGAAAAAAATGTATTTGTGTAAAACTAACCAATACGTTCAATGATTATGACTAATAATACATACAATATTCCCACACTCAAATTCCCTCATTATTTGTAATGAAGGAAGGGACATACTTTTCCTTAATTTTGCTCCAGGAGCAAACTTGGATATGATATAGTGTTCATTTAGTGGTTATTGTTCTATTAATATTATTGCTGCGTGTATAATGTTTATGGTTTTGTTTTACTCCCTGTGCAACAGTTCATAAATGTTTCCTCATACTTCTTTGTATTCATAGTAATATGTTTTGTATAATTTTCATAAAATCCAAGATTTAAAAATTTTTGAAAGAAATTTTAGGAAAAGTAGCTCCTAACTCCCTGAATCAAGAAAGTTAACTCTTTTAAAGAAGGCACCATAACGAAGACTGTGGAAATCATACACTACATCATAAGATCCAGAATGAACTTTGGGATGTAGTGAACTACCTGAAGGGAACTGAACACATTTATTGTGAATGTAAACTCTTATGCCAGAGGGGATTGCCCCCTAATTGTTTTTTGTCAATGTGCCTATCAATCATTGGTTTTGCTCTCTTCCTCTTTTATTTCCCTCTTATCTCCAATTATTGTAATTTCCCCTTAGAAAGTACAGTATTGTATGCACCTTTAGCTAGAAGATTTTTAGAGGTATAAGCTGGATATTTGAAATGATCCACTGGGGAGATTAGGCATGTAAATCTGGGAGATTTCAAAATGCTTGTCTCCCAACAGAATCACAGGGGGGATTGTGAAAGGGAATTTTTTTTTGTTCCCTTTGTCTATTTTAAGTTAATCAGTCAGGAACTTGAAGTACTTAACACTTAGTAAGTCACTAACAGAAAGAGTTCACACTTAGTCATTAACACTTAGCCCTAAAAGACCACAATCACTGTGCCCCACTCCCCGGGCAGTGCTAGGCAAATTGAAATATTTTGATTGGTTCCTGAGATGTGATAGACAAGCCCACAGTGAAAGGAAGGAGAAACCAGAAAGACAGAAAGTGACATGGAGAAAACTGCTTATAAAAGCCAAGTGAAGCCATTCTGATTCACTTCTGTTGCCTTGGTGGCTCTTGCTGAAGGAGGACTTCTGCATTGGTATCTCTGCCTTGGAGGATCTTCTGCATTGGAAGGATTCTTCTGCCTTGGACTTCTGCTTTCAAGATTGATTCTGTGCTGGTAAGACTTGCTGAAGAGACTTTCTTGGACTTCTGGCTAGAGATTGGAACCCTGTCCTGGGTGAGCTTCATTTCATAGGAATGGCACTGATGTGATAGACTAGGCAACTCTCTACCTCCTTCCTACATTTCCCTCTCTTTACTATCTCTATTTTGATTAAGCTAAATTGTTAAAGCTACTAACATACTAATAGTTTAATTTTTTTAATTTTTATAAATTGTGATCACAACAATTCTTTTTAACTCATAAATTTATTCAAACCATTTTTAACCCTTACATTTTCTTTTGATAGATGTTAATAATCTATTGTATTCCATACTATAATTTCTTTAGCCATTCCACAATTGTTAGGCATCTATGCTAGTTCTGTCTTAGGACTTCCTAGATGTGTATGAAGGAAAGAAAGGCATTCCCATGTAACCTCCTGACCTTGCATTCAAGTTGAGCTAAATTGTGGAATTACCCTGATATATCCCTCACTAGCACCAGATTCCGTGGATGTGTATGAGTTATCTTATTACAAAGGACACCATATGCCATCTATGACTTTAATGTTTCTTGAGAGGAATGATGGTACATCTTAGAGATATGTGCCCCAAATATGCTCTCTTACAGCTTTCTCCAGGTTTAGTCTCAGTCATGCAGAGAGGAGAGTACTAAGATATGGAGTCTTCCCTTTTCTCTCTCCATTTATTAGTGCTCTCTCTTTCCTTAAACCCTCTCTCACTGTCTCAGACTCTGTCTTTCTCATATGTATATCTATATGCATATATAGTAATTCAATAAATATGTATTGGAATTTAATAAATCTGTATTGCATTGAATTGAAAGGGAGTTGTTTTGGGGATCATTAAAAAAATCAGATCCTTTTTCATCTGCCTAGCTGCACCATTATGTTATTCAATTCACAGGGTATTGCTTAGTCAAAGATAAGAAATCCAAGTCATTTATTTGCACTACTTACTGAGCAGAAATTGCTCTCTTACTAAATAATGCTAAAATTACAAAATAGCAATTTTCTAGCCATTAAGGTTGTCCATTTTTCTTTCTTCCTTTCTTCCTTTTTCTTCCTTTCTTCTTTCTTTCTTCCTTTCTTTTTTCTTTTTCTTTCTTTCTTTTTTAAAAAACCTTTCTTTTTCTTCCTTCCTTCCTTCCTTTCTTTTTTCTAGTTTTTTCTTTCTTTCTTCCTTCCTTCCTTTCTTCTTTCCTTCCTCCCTTTCTTAAAAAAAACACCTTAATTTCCATCTTAGAATCAGTACTGTGTATTGGTTCTAAGGTAGAAGAGTGGTAAGGGCTAGGCAATAGAGGTTAAGTTAAGAAACACAGTGGCACATAGCTAGGAAGTGTCTGAACCCAATTTAAACCTAGGACCTCCTGTCCCTAGGTCTGGCTTTCCATTCACCTTTCAATCCTAAATCAAGAGACTGGAAAATCCAAATGCCCTAAGGCTCAAGATGTCTCATGTAAACTCCTTATTAATTTTTGTGTGTGCTTGTATTCTTTTATCTAAATGCTGCTCAATTTTTTGTACCTGGATAGAATACAGCAGCCTTCATTTCCTTATCATCCTCTATCTGAGGCAAATAGCATTATTTGCCTTAGTTAAGAACAACAAAGCGATTATCTCTTTTCTAGCTGGGCTCCTATCTCCCCAGAAGACTAAAAGGAGGAGGTGTGTCCATGCTGGCAATTCTGCACCTTTTAAATACCTACAAAGTTCTGAGAATGTTCTGTTCTCTAACAGCTGGAGTACAGTTCAGAAAAATAAACTTGTGTACCTCAATCATTCAGTGGGCAAGGCTGCCATTTTGAAAAAAAAAAGACATTAAAGTAATATTTTTTGGTTTGGTTTTCCTGTAAATTAAGAAGTTCAAATATGAAGTAACTTTTAAAATGATCTCACTTAATAACATTAGTGTATACTACTAGAGTGTTCCCTCTAGGGGTACTGAATACCATCCTATATTCTTTGAACTCCCCATTGTGTTGCTTTCCTGATTTCTCAGAAAAAAAATTGAGAATATTGAGCAACATATAAAGAAAGAAAAGACTGAATGGGAGAGAGGAAATAGTCTATTGAAGGAAACAGTGGGAGATATAAAATGAAGAAGGGAATAAATAGAGCTATTACAAATGAGAAATATGTCTTATAAAAACCATGAAAAAAGAAAAAGAGATAGGAAAAAAATATATTTCCCATCATAGACACAGATTAAGGAAAAGAATAATATTGTTATGCAAACTTCAATCTGCATATTTTTTTCCCAGTTAAGTCCTAAGGCTGAGTGGGGGTAAGGTGGTTATTTTCATGAAGATAATATGGTAATCTTGCATCTATAAGTAAAAAATATATTCTGACTTTCTGAAAAGGCATCTAATCACACTACTACTTAGTTCTAGCTACTCCACCACTTCTATTTCTATCACTGAAAATATTAAAGGTTCAGAAATGAGGTCATGGGTTTGAGTTCCAGTTTTGTGTCATACTACAAATATTACTATGGACAAAACATTTAACTTTTCTGGGCCTCAGTTCATTTGTACAAATATATAGATGATCTTTAAACCTCCTTCCAACTTTCCATCTTTGATCCTATGGATCTCCTGACAGGTTGGGTGTTTGGATCAGAAAGAAATTTCTTTCTGCATTTCATCTTAATGTTTGGACTTTGTTTCAGAAAGAGGTGTAACTTATGTACATATCTCTACAATGAGTTTTAGTGGGTGGTTATTTCATTAAACCTGGCCATCATTATCCTGAATCAATGAGCAGAAATGTCTTATAGATTTCTATACATAGAAAGCTCTGATCATATGGACAAAAAGACATCAAAATTATTTTTTTCTGACTTTTCCTTCTATTACTGCAGTAAACAAAATTCAATTACTTTCATTTATTCTTCTTTATTAAAATATCTCAAATTTTGAAATCAATCCCTTGCTTTAGTGTACTCTACCATAAAGAAAAAGCACCAGGGATGACAGAATAATATCATACTGAGAACTTGTCTCCCTTATGCTCAAATATTCACTGGTCAACTAAGTGTTATTATCAAAGAACTTAAAGTTTACAAAATAATAACATCCCTTTCCAATTCAGTGGCTTTGGTTTTAATTGGTCTTTCATGTGTCTGCTGATTTACAAAAAACATATGAGCTTCATTCACAATTTTGGCATGGACAAAAAGGCGTTAATGGGCAATATGTAATTTGTTTCTATCATAATTAGCAGCCTTAATTTTCTATTAGTATAAACATTATCAAGTTAAAAAGCATATAAACACATTGACATAATTACCCAAACTGTCTTTGAAATTAAACATGTTGTTATTAAAACTTACTGAAACAAATTTCTCTTTAACCTAGAGTTATATTGAATAGCAACAGTTTTCACGCCCTTCTTGTTTAAGTTTTAAAGCTATCTTTTGGTTTGGGGATTACAATTATTTGCCAATATGTCCCTTTCCTATTGAACTTTCTCTCACTGCAATGAAAAATAGGGAGCAAAACCTATAGATAAGGCGACCTGACATAAACATTTCTGCAATATTTTTTTCATTCATAATCCTCATCTCTGTACCCAGGGAAGAAAATTGTGTTTCATCTTCAGTTCTCTGGGGTCAAAAATAGTTATTAAAATTAATATGAATTTAGCTTCCTTCCTGTTAATGGTAAATCTCATTTACATTATTGAGACTATATTCTTAAAATGGTTCTGCCATTTTCCCTCTGTACTTTTGTGAGTCTTCTTGTGTTTCCATGAATTCCTATAACGCAACAATATTATAATATTTCCACATATTAAAATTCGTTTCACCATTCCCTATTAGTTAGAGACACTTTATTTCCACTCCTTTGCTACCACAAAGATGAGAATATTTTCTTACAAATACACTGATCTTTTCTCTTTTTTCCCTCCTTAAAGTATTTTATCTAAAGTATCTTAAAGCATCAAAATGGGGAGATCACAGAATATAGGATGGTATTCAGTACCTCCAGAAAGAACACGGTAGTGGATACTTTACTTACTATCAATAATAAGATCACTGAAAGGGTATGAGCAGTTTAGTAATTTTTCTCCCAAAGTTTCAAATTGTTTTCTAGAACTAGATCAATTCATAGCTCCATTAATACTTTATTAGCAAGCATTTCATCACATAGGCACTTCAGGACCTACTTTTTCCATCTTTAACATTTTTGTCAATATGTAGGTGTGAAAAGTTAGAATTTAATTAATTTATCTTATAGTTTCAATTATTTTGTTTAATAATTAGTGGCAGGGGACATTTTGCTATGGTTATTAATGTGCATTTATTCTTTTAACATTTTTTCATGTATTTTTCTTACCTATCTAATGGTATATATAGTTCCTGTCATGAAATACTTGTGTTAATTTCCTAGTTATCTTGTAATCAAACTTTTATCAGAGATATTTAAAACAAATATTTTTCTGTTTGTCATTTTCTCTTCTTTTTCTAATTTCTTTCATGGAAACTCTTTAATTTTATGTAACAAATATTGTCTATTTTTGCTCTCATGATCACTTCTATTCTTAATTTGATTAATACCTCTTCCCCTAGGCTGTTTCCTTTATAAAGTTTAATGATGTGATCCTTTACATTTAAGTTCTATAACTATTTGGTACTAATTGTGATATGTAGTTTAAAGGTTTCGTTATCTGTCAAACTACTTTTCAGTCTTCTTGTAGTTCTTATTACTAGGAAATTCCTCCCTAATGGACTGTATTATTGAGTTTATTGAAAATGAAGCTAATAATTACTGCTTAGCTTTGCTTATCCAATAGGGTTCATTTATCTACTTTAGAACTATATTTAAACAGCACCTAAAAGTTTTGATTATTACTGATGTATATTATATTTTAAAATATGGTAATACTTTGCCTCATCAAACCAATTTTTTTTATTATTTTCCTGACTTGTTGGATTGTTCATATTGCAAAAATGTTAAGATAAGGTAAGGTATCAATGTCTGTATGTTTTGTTCTCTGGTTTCCTTTGCAATGAGAAAAAATTCAGTGGAGGAGAGGCATATTAAGAAATTATAGTAATGTAAAAAACAAAAGACATTAAATCTTTATAATTTTATTATTATGTTTAGTTCTACAAAGTCTCCTATTGATAATCCAATTGTTTTAGCACCAGATCTGTAAATTAACTTGGCTAAAAATTGCTTTTTATAACATCGACATCTAATTATAGATAATAGCTATCCTTTCAGTTGTTTAGCATATGTGCTGCTGAAATGAACACCTTTTAGTTGTTTAAATATTTCTTAAGTTTGGTTATTTTCTTTTTATCTCCAACACCTGGGACATAGTAAAATTTTTAAGTTTTTTAAAAATTTAAATATTTGTAATTATTATATTTGAAATAATTGTAAATTATATGTAAAGTATGTTTGTATTGTGTCCTGGAAGGTTATCACCCAAATATTTTTATGCATTTTAAGTCATTTTAAATTTAACTTATCTTTTTTAAATTTCCTGCAGGGGAAGTTAGGTGGCTAAGTACTTAGAATCAGGTCTGAAGACAGGAGGTTCTGAATTCCAATTTGACTTCAGAAACTTCTAGCCAGGTGACCCTAGGCAAATCATTTAACTCCAATTGCCTTTTCTGCTTTGGATCCAGTACTTACCATTGATTCTAAGACAGAAGGTAAGGGTTTAAAAAAAGTTCCTCCGGATTTTTATTAGTACATGCAGAAATGCTAATAATTCTTGTAGATTTCCTTTTGTCTCCTGCTATTTTATTAAAGCTATTAATTATCTTAGTTTATTTGATGATTATGGTTTTATTAGATTAACATAGCATGAATATATTTCATTTATGCAGTGTTATGTAACTGCATATGACTGACATTGTCTCATTCTATTTGACTGAACAGCAAAGAGTCAATACTTTTCCCATTTTTGATAGTTTTAACAATAATACTGTGAGACTGCAATTGGAAAAAAATAGAGATTTTTGAGGACAATAATGACTTTCAAATGAAGCTGGCAATCAGACCTAGATATCTGTCCTCATTTGAATTTGGTCTGTTCATCTAAAATTTGATCTATTTTGTGCTAAATGATCTTTAAGCTCCTTCTTATTCTCGCTCTACAACTCCTTCTCTTTAGTTTAAGTGGAGAAGGATATCCTTATATCTATTCTCAGCAACTTTATAATTTTCTTGTTAATGACTAAGTCTCTGAAATTCCTCATTCTACCTCCTTTTCCTCAAAGCCCAGATAAGGGGCAGTTTAATAGCACTTTGACAACCCTTTGGAGGTCTAGGCCTAGAGAATTATAACCAGGAGGGTGCCAGAGCTAGTTTATACTTGTTCCCAAGAGCCAATTGTTGTATTTTCAGTGGGAGAATTTACACCTCAGTTGCCTAAACTCCAAATCTTGGTTGCATTTATTGTTTTCTCATTTCTAGGCAAGAATGTGGTGGAAAACATATTAATAAAGCAGACAACTTAAAAGTGTCCTGCATATGGTTGTTTGTTTGTTTTTCCAGAAAATCAGTTGTTAATCATTTACCAGCACACCGTGATTAAGTTTGACAGTAGTTGGGAATGGGATACTAAAATGAGATGGAGCTCTGCACCTGGCCCACCTCATGTATACACATAAATGCCTCTAAGCAAATAGTTACTTCTCTCTGAAGTAGCAAGCAGACCAGACATCAAGCTGGACCTTTCTCAGGAGCAACAAAGATAAATAGATAAACCATCCCTACCAGAGAATTGTATCAAGACATACCTAGAATATTTTGCCATCAGGATAAAGCAAAAGCAGTGCTACATTGAAATTAAACATTTTTCTGAAATGCTCCTTATTGCTGAAGTTTATTTTTAGGGGGGTTTAAGGGGTCAAATTCCTAGTCCCATTGACATTAAGCTACATGAGGAAAAGAAAATGTGAGGCATCTTTTGATTGTTTCAAATTTAAGTTCAAAAGATACTTGTTAAGCGACTACTTTTTCCAGGCAATGTGTTAAATGGTGGAGATATAAAGACAAAATAAAAATTGCCCTGATCCAAGGAATATATTTTCTTGTGGGGCGAAACAGATCCTCGTACTCATATAAGTACATAGAAAACATACCCAAAATAATTTCAGGTGAGAAGACCCAGGTCTAGTATCAAAAGCAGTTTACTAAATATAGAACAAGCATGCTAGAGAAATACAGAGAAAACAGAGGAATAGAAGAAAGCAGAAACGGGTAGTCAGGGTCATGCAAGGAAGTTAAGTGAAGCTATCAGGAAAAAGATTTCTACTCGTTTACAATAGCAAAGATAATATTGAGTTACTTATCAATCCATAAGAAAGTGGTGAGAAAGCAGGCGTGTATATGAACATGTCCATAATTACTTCATAGTGCATCCCAATACCATAAGGTTACTTAGGAAAATTAATGTATGATCCAAGATAACTCCAAAAGCTTCATAATGAAAAAATGCTATCCACCTCCAGAGAAAAAACTGACAGAATCTAAATACAGATTGGAGCAAACTATTTTTCATTTTTTCTTCATGATATTCTTTTTTAAAGAAATATGTCTTCACAACATAACTAATACAAAAATATATTTTGCGTGATTGCACGTTTATGAGCTACAGTATCTCAGAGAGTGGAGAAGAGGGGAAGAAGGGAGAGAATTTGTTGTAAAGTTTTTTTAAATGAATGTTAAAAATTATTTTACATGTATTGGGAGAACGAAATATTATTGACGCAAAAAAAGGAAGTTGTAAGTATTTTTAAAGACTGCTGGCCACAACTAATCAGAAAAGACAAATGTTTTTAAGACCACTTATTTGTATAATAGATTTAGGAAAAAAGATTACTAGTCACAAAAATTTATATTTTACACAATATTATACCTTAGAGGTGCTTGGTATTTTTTTTAGTGAATTGAACTGAGCTGAGTAAGCATCCTCAAACCAGTCCCAGCTTTACCAGGACCCTTCAAAAAACCCAGTGGGTATTTCTCTCTCAATCCTGACTCTTTGCTTCTGGGCCTGTGACAACTCAATATAATCCTTGCCATTTTCCAAATTGCCTAAAATAAAATTGTACTTAAAGGCCCTTAAATGTCCTTTTGAAAGCCCTCAGGTAATAGAGCTCATGTATCTTTTATGATACCCTAGAAAGGAAACTCTGTATGGAAAAGGTCAGCTTTCTCTAGGACTGAATCTTGTTATTAAATAAAAATATTTATCTACAGCCATAACCTGAAAGCCAGCCTACTGTGAGTCATTATCGTAGTTTGAACTGTGAGTCACTGGAACATGGTGACAGGGAGATTTATGTTCTAAAGAAAGCATGAATGCAATTTGAGGTGTGTGGGTGTGTGGGTGTGTGGGTGTGTGCCTGTGCAAGTGTGTGGGGAATAGAAAGTATGGATGATAATCAAAGCAAAATTATGTTTCCACAGGTAGTCCCATCCCCTGATGTCTGCCTGTCCTTGTTGACTGTGTTACCTTCCCCCTTGCCATGGAAGAATCGCTTTGCATGAGAAGGATTTGTATGAGTACTTTGGGGGAGAATTTTGGCTGGTTTTCAGTGGTGTCCTGGTACTTTAAGTCTAGAAAATGGCCTTAATAAGACAAGAATTTAGGTTTGGGTCTCTACATAAAGTTCATGTAATAGTAGCCTCTGGTTTCCTATCAGAATTGACCACTTTCCTTGAGAACGAATTCACTTAACTCAGGGCCTTTTTCAGATTATTAGAACTGATCAGTATTATTTCAACTTAAAAGTTGTCTAATTTTCTCTTAATGACTGCTGACATTTGGTCCATAAGCAAGCATTTATTAAGTATTTGCCATGTGGCAAGCACTGGGCTAAGAGCTGAGGATATGAAGAAAATTAAAACAAATACTGAATAAAATAAAATGAGGAAAAGGAAACCAAAATTAAAAAAAAAAACCACAGTCCTTGTTCCAAGGAGCTTACATTCTAAAGAGAGAGACAGCATGTAAATAACTATTTAACAAGTTTATACAGAATAGGTGGAAGACAGTCTCACAAAGAAAAGCATTAACTGATAGAAGGTTTGGAAAAAGCTTCCAAAGAGCATAGGATTCAAACTTTTTTTTAAAACATTTCCCTTCTGTCCTAGAATCAAAACTAAGTATCAATTCTAAGACAGAAGACTAGTAGACAATGAGTTTAGGTGACTTGTCCAGGATTTACACAACTAGGAAGTATATCAGACAAGATTTGAACCTAGGAATTTCTGTCTCCTGCCTCTATCCACTGAGTCAACTAACTCCCACCTCCCCTTCTTAAACTAAGTCTTCAGAAAAATGAAGTAGAGGTGAGATTTGATTTACTGCTATATAAATAAGAACTGAATCTTATACGAGTGCCAAAATGTACCTATGTTACCCTGGGGAAGTTGTTTTATCTCTCTATGTCTCAGTTCCACATTCATAAAAATTAGGAGTTTGAACTCATGCCCCTCTCCCTCAATCCCCTCCCACAACACACTAGGGCAAAAAAGAGACTTTCAAATAAATGAATGATCTCATGAAGACTAATTTATCCATTGGTAAAGTGGAAAAAATTATATTTATTCTACCCTACCACACTTGTTTGCTATGAGGAATGTACTTTGAGAATGGTAAAGAATTCTATTAAGGTGAGCTATTATTGTCATGGTCAAGTTTATTCATGGCTCTGTTCAGTCATGAAGTTAACAACTTTAATTGATTTAAATGAGCAGATTTAAGCAGTTGATTGGGAGTTTCTATCTCAAGTGAGGACCAAGCAAGACCAAGTAGGAAAAAATGTCATGTTGTCCTTAGAGAACACATTTAAGAGGTACTAGATTAATTCATGCCAGTCTTTTCACATTTTAGATTGACAGTCAGAAACTCTAAGGATTTCACCTTGGGGGGATTTTGAAAACACTTTTGCTAAAGCTAATTCAAAAAGCACATAGCTATTGCAGAGAAAGCAATGAAAACTTAAATGTGAAGAGAAAGATAAATAGATGTAAAAGAAAACCCATCAGTCTGTAAAGCTAATGCCCTGCATGGTCTAAATGGGAAGAAAAACACATACTGTAAAGCTCAATAAAGAGTGTTGCATCTGAATGTGTTAGAAACACTTCTCACCTAGCTCACTACATTCTTTTTGCTCAGCATTTGTCAGTCTTAAAAGTGTCATAGTGCAATTGTTTCCTTAAAATTATGTTTTGTTTTATTGACTGTTTTGTACATTACAGTTGCAATTTATGACAAACCCTATTGAGCCATTCCTTAATTTCATTGACCAATGGGTGTCACCAATCCTGTTTTCTATTCTGCCAGCATTGAGTGGCTGCTGCTCCTGGTAATTCAGAGATAATGTAATAATGTTCAGAGAGAGAAGAGTCTATGCAGGGGTTCATTCTCAGCTATCAGATGAGATCTGCTGCCCTTGCCATGTGTTTGCTCTAGGGACTAGAAAGATTTGGCTTTTGGTCTGAGGTATCTGATTGTCATCCCTTTGCAAAGAAGCATATAGTCATTCAACTAGCATTTGGCAACCACACATGGAAAAAGGTGCCCTTTCAGCAGAATTGTCACTGTGGTGGGCTCAGTGACTCCTATATCACCTTTTTTTTTCCTTTCCCCTTCAGGCAAAGGTGTTAAGAGGTTGGGGAAAATATGCCCCCTACATAAGGCTTTCCTAATCTTCACAATGCACAACATTGTTTAGAGGTGGTAGTTAGCTTGGAAAAGAGAAGACTAAGGATGAGACACGACACCTAAGTTCCAAAATTTGAAAATAAAAAAATTAATAACAACAACAACTTGTATTTCTATGTTACTACTATACTAAGGGCTTGACAAATATTATCTCTTTCTATCATATATACCATGTAAAAGGAAGGTAGGAAGCAAGCATTAATTAAGCACCTACTATATACCAGGTACTATGTTAAGCACTTTATAAATTTGATCTGTACCATAGATCTGGAAATTAGGTGATATTATCCCCATTTTACAGTTGAGGAAACAGGGCAGACAGAGATAAGTTCCTTGCTGAGTTTTATTTAGCTAGTAAGTATCTGAGACTGGTTTTGAACTCAGGTATTCCTAACTTTGGATCCAGCATTTTAAATGGATAAAGAATGAGTTTTTCCCCAAAGGGAACTAGGAACAGTGGAGTGGGGGAGGGTTGCAAAGAAGCAAATTTAGGCTTACTGTAGGGGGAAATTTCCCAATGCTCTAATTAGAGTTCATCACAAATGAGATAAATTATTATAGGAGGTCATAGCAGGGGGAGGGAAGGGGAGGATTAATACTTTATATTTATATAGGTTTGCAAAGCATTTTACATATAGATCATCTCATCTGATTTTTAAAACAGGATTTTGAAAAGGGAGCTATTACTATTATTATCCTCATTTCATAAAGAAGAAAACTACTGATGAGCGTGGTTAAATAACTTGCTAGCTAGTAAATATCTAAGATAAAATTCAAGCCTAGTTTTCTGTAACTCCAAGACTAGTGCTCTATGCCATATCTGAGACTTTCAAAGAGAGCCTGGTTGTACTCTGATTAGGCATGTCATAGAGAGGTTTCTTTTGTAGATGTAGGTTGATTCAAAGGGGGCTGAATTTTCTTCTAAGTCTATAATTTGTGATTTTCTATTGAATGGTTGCTTTGTACAGAGTACTTTGATGAGATCTAGCAATGATACAAAGATTACTAAGATATGGTTTTGTTTAAAATTGGTTCTCCTCTCCTTTCATAAAAGACCAAAGCAAAATAAGCATTGAAAAATCTCCTACCATTCCCTATTCAGTTCCCTAGAAATGGAGAACATTGAGCTCCTAAGCTCTTGGCAGGACTGGCCTTATGCCTAAGACAGATAAGATAGATCCTACTCATATGTATATCTCATACTCACTTATTGTAACAGATTTATTTCTCTTGGATCCTGGGGTCATCTCCCAGAATTTTCTTTTTAGGCTGCATAAGTCTAGAGTAAGGACTAAACTATCACTCAGATTAAGACATGAATTTATTTATGTTTGTTTTCTTCTAAATTTCCTCTAAAAAATCCCTCTTAAAAGGAATGGAGAAGGGCACTAGAAGAGTGTTCTAGGTCAGGATGGCTTAGTAATTCAGTGTCAGGATTCTAACAAACTGAGACACTAATGAACCATCTATTATTGAACACTGGTATGGACCCTCTAATTTGCTTGTAGTAACATGGAAAGGATATTCAGCAAGGATACATATTCATTCAATTAGGTAAGGCTCAGCTGGACTCCATTTTTATCAGAGGGGCAACTACTCGGCAGAAGAATATGTTGTGTAGAACAGTAGTAGGCATTTCCACAAGTCTAAGTAAAACTAATTATTAGTGGATGTGGCTACTATGTTTTAAGTAACCAAGAAGCTTTATCATTGGTTAGAGCTTTACTTACCTGGATAAATGGTTTAATTATTTGGTTTTGGTTTTAAAATTTTATTTTTAAAACTAAGATAGCCTATTAAGAGCAATAATAATTCATATTTACATATGCTTTAAGATCTTCAAGGAACTTTTCTCACAATGATAATAATAGCATTTACATAGCACTTTAAGGCTTTGAAAGCATCTCATAACTATCACATTTTATGTTCACAAAAATTCTGGAAAGTAAGGATTATTGTCATCATTTTTTAAATTATGAAATACTGGTAAGCCAAGGTTGAGTGATATGCCCAGGATCACTTAGCTACTAAGTTTCTGAGGCCATATTTCAACTCATCTTCCTGGCTCCATGTCCAGTGCCTTAGCCATTGTGCCACATAGCTGCTTCTTTATTGATCCTATGAAATCATATTCTTTTCCCCATTTCATAGATGAGAAAACTCAGGCTTAAGTAGATAAAGTTTCTTTGGTCATATAGTTAGTAAGTAACAGAGTCAGAATGTGAATATAGTTCTTCTTCCTTACTCTAAGTTTATCACTCCTTCCATTACTCCACAAGACTTTTGTCTGTCCAAGCATAGAATAATTATTTTGGTGGTAGGGAGGGAAAGACCAACTAGAAAACAACCTTAGATGGGGTAATATAAAAGGGGATCTCTACAGGAGTAGCCTAGAGCCAAAAGAAATTGATCATTTTTAAGTGCAAGCATTTATAACTCAAAAATCAGCAAATGCTTCAAATCAAGGCTTGATTTATTATTTTGTAGATTGTCTAGACTTAAGAATGTAATGCAAAGAATGTTAAAAATGCAACTTAAATTGCATTGAAGAGTGTATCTTGCATTCATTTTTTAAAAGAAAAGAACTGTTTGTTAAATATTTATCAGCACACCCTTGAGACAATACCAAAAAAAAGGAGAGCAGCCCTGAAGAGAAAAGTGGGAATGTTCAAGAGACAAGCTTCCCAATTCATAATTTTGTCCATAGCTAACTAGTTCTTGAATCATTAGAGAAACAAAATAGGATAGAAAACCCACTAAAAAATAATGGGGAACATGAACCACACTGAACAAAGGGTCAAGATGTCCATGTTAAAATGTAAATGTGGGATCTCAAGACTTTGAAATTTAGAAGTTAATGTGCTTACTTTTAAAACACAGAAATGAGTATCCCTCTCTTTCACTGATCATGAAGTCCTATTTGTCCCCAAACCTAGTTATACTAGTGTTGTAGCTGCAAATTTTATTGCATATGAACTATGCTAGTTTCTCAGATGCCAAACATACATTTGCCTAAAAGATTATGTTGTGGAGAATTTATACCAGGCAAGTGCTCACACAGAGGTCAGAAGAGGCAATACAGGAATATTGTAAAGATCTCTCTTAAAAACTTTGGCACTAGTTGTGACACTCAGGAGACACTGGCACAAGACCATCCAGCAATGGTATGCTCACTTAAAGAAGGCACTGAGTTCTATGACCAAAGCAGAACTGCAGTAGCTTAAATAAATGGCAAGATGAATAAATTTAAAGTAGCTCCATTCCAAATATTCATGTAGACTCTGAGTCCAACCTATGGTAGAGCTTTCAGAGCTCATATTGGTTTGATCAGTCACAGTCAGACACACTGTACATTGAACCCAATATAATAATGCCATTTTTGCTCTCTGAGTACAAAGGACAGCACCCTGCAAATTTCCCTTTAAAAAGGCAAGGAACCCATCCTTGAGTTTGAAGTATACCAAAGGACTGAAATTCAAATGTTTGACACCATTTCTCAGACTTAGCTTATGAACTAATGCATAAAGAAGCTCAGTCCATGTACAGCTGATGTTCCTTAGACTTGACAGATTGATTTCTGTCCAAATAATACCCCAAGTAAGGACACTGTTAAAGAAAATCTAGAGATAGAGTAGCTGCAATGCTAAATCCGGGCTGAATGCCTTTTCTACGCTATTGTTATTTTGTTAAAACATTATATAGTTCAGAATTATTTTACTTCATTCAAATCGTGAATCTGAACCACTAAACAAGAGATGTAACTCCCACAATAGCCAGTATGGGAAGAGTGATGGATTTGGAGTTAGAACACTATGGTTCAGCTCCCAACTATGCTTTTTATACTGAGATTTCAGCCTCTTTGGGCCTTAGTCTAATATAAAATGAGAAAACGTCCTCTTACAATCCTTCCAGCTTTCATCTGTGATTCTGCAATCCCTCTCTTCCCTATCTATTGCTCCTTTCTACCATTAAAGGGATTTACTTCCTCCTTAGCCAAGATGATAAAATAATTGTACTGCAGGCTGCTTCAAGATCAACAGCTATCTTCACTTCTCTTGAAACATTCTTTAGGGTGTCATCTAACGAAGCTAGATGTTGTTCTCAAACCTGTGGTAGCAGGTGATCTGAGCTACTTAAAGACCTGAGTGAATGTGAAAAGTAATAGGGACATGCCCAGATTTCAGACTGCTAAAAAAATCAGACTGAATGAGGTAATATCACATATAGAGGAACCATTAAAAAAAAACCAGACACAACAGGAGATAACCACAAGATCACGGCTAGTAGTGTTATTAGTTCTTCTATATGTTTTCTGTACCAAGCAGTTCTCAAGAATTTAGATTCCTTAAGTTTTCTTTCTTACTCCTTCCTTTCACCAAATAAATATTTTTGTACAAGTCTTTTTATTGAAAGGATCTATAGATCACCTTCTACACTAAACCCTCAAGATTCAACCCCCAGGAGCATAATTGCCAAATTCAATTTTTGAAATAGGGAGATCTCCTTTTCGAGGCTTCCTTACTTTTCCCCTTCCATCTAAGCTATGCTATAGTTGCCATCAATATCAATACTCATAATGATAAGCTAAATACTACCCTAGTGTTGAGCCAGCTTGTGGTCCCTCTCAAGAGCAGGTTTTTTTGTGATTTAATTCTTGAGTCAGTCTTGTTCAAAGTATCTCTAGAGAAGTAGATTAATGTAAAATGGGCAAAGTGATATTTTTATCTCTGGAAGTGCTGTGTAGGTATAAAGGTAAATAGTAAATGCCTGCCTTATTGGCGTTTATGGAATTAGACCTGGTGACCTAGATCATGGAGTTCTAATTTTTTTACAATCCACTATGCCCTCATTTTACATAGGACACAGAAATTCAGGGAAGTTAAAAGCATTTTCCATTGTTATAGAACTAGTAAACAGCAAAGCCAGTGCTTCAATCGAGGTCTTCTGCCTCCAAATTGTGATCTAATATCTTACAAAAGTTGACAACAAGGTATGGTTCAATGTCCTTGATCATTTGAAACAACTTCAACAATGTTCTAATTCAGTATTTCAAAATATGCTATAAATATGAGCACCTTTACACATTATTTCACAGAATCTCAAAGTTGAAAAAACTCTAACATCTAGGACAACTACACCTGAACAAGAATCTTCAATATAGTATCTTTAAAAAATAATCATTTAGGTGTTACTTCTAGTGGGGGTGGGACTGCAGTGAGGAGAAGAGGCAATTCGTCCCAAAGCAGCTCTTTGTTCCATTTTTTGATAGCTCTAAGTATTAGGAAGTTTGTTTTTTTAAAGATTCCTCATATTCTTAGTTCCGTAATGAGTTTCTGTCATATCTAGGAACTAAAACACACAAGCACAAGAGATACTAGAGGTACTTGTTCTTTAGAACAGCTAACAACATGGAAACAGGACAGTGTGTATCTAATATCTGATGTGCTCCCTGTTTCTTCTCATTATTGACCTTAAACACTTGAATACAAATCCCAAATTCACTGCAACAAAAAGTTTCATACAGGGAACCTGAAAATGGTCCTACTTCATTCTTTGATTCTTTTGAACTTTTAAAAAATTTTATCTCATCTTTTCAAATGGAAATATTTATTTTCTTTCTCACCTACCGTATCCCTAATTCAAAGAAAAAAAAGAAAAACAAAACTTTTTAAACAAATATGTATAGTCAAGCAAAAAAAACTTCACATAATGTCCAAGTCCAAAAATAGGTCTCCTGCAAATAAACACCACCAGCAAGGAAGAGTACCTAGCAATGAATTGAACTTGGTATTCTGAAAAGATACTCTGAAAAAATATACCCTTCAACTCCACATTGACTGATTTTTCTAAATAGGATAAAGGAATAGATAAATCAGTGAAAATAATGAAATGTAATTCATTCCAAAACTTTATCACTTGGGGCAGCTGGGTAGCTCAGTGGAGTGAGAGTCAGGCCTAGAGACAGGAGGTCCTAGGTTCAAACCCGGCCTCAGCCACTTCCCAGCTGGGTGACCCTGGGCAAGTCACTTGACCCCCATTGCCCACCCTTACCAATCTTCCACCTATGAGACAATACACCAAAGTACAAGGGTTAAAAAAAAAAAACTTTATCACTTGACACAAATTTCCAACATGGTATCCAGGAATATCTTCATCATGAATCTAAAGACCAATCACATAGCTAATATTGAAGAACCATGAAATTTCATGGTTCGTAAGTAGAGCAAACAATGAAGGATTTGCCCCATATCCTACCTGGTGCTTTGATATAATCAGGACTTTTCCCTCTCTTCCTTGATATGTTGGGTTTGTTTATTTTTAAAATTTTTCTTTAGGTTTTAACTTATTTTCTAAAATAGCGTATTTTAGCTGGATCACTATTAGACATGTCTTTATTATCCCACCACATACCAAATAGGGTATAGATTTTACCACAGGCTTCCATGATACTTTTATCTTTTTCTTTTCCTTCTACCTGGATGACTTCTTTCTCTTATTTTCTTTTTCGAGATCTTCATTCGGGTCCTGCACTTTACCCATGGGTGTCTCTTAAAGTATTTAACTTTCACTTTACACCTTCTTGGTGACTCCATCAATTCCTAAAAATTAAATTAGTTATAATTGATGCAGATCACTCTAAGATGTCTAAATCTTTTATCTCTTTTCTCAACTCCAGCCTTACCAATTTCCAACTGGGTATTTCATATGTATATTAAATTAAATATTCCTGAAACTTTTCATAACTTTCCCATTTCAGTCATAGATACCATTATTCTTTTTGTCACTGTGGCATCATTCTTGTCTTTTCATTCTTACCTCTATCTTCAATCATTTGCCAAGCCTTGTCTATTCTCTCTTCACATTTATCCTATCTGTATTTGCCTCTCTCTTCACACAGTGTTTTCCCTACTTCAGCCCCTTCCTTATCATCCCTCATCTGAACTGTTGCAAGAGTCTCTAGGTTATTCTTTCTATTTCAAATTACCCTTCTCTCTAATCTATCCCCCACATAACTACTAAACTGATAAAAATGAAATATGGATTTCTTCCTCACTTCCCTTCTAAAGAGGCTCCAGTGTTTTCTTATTGAATTTAAGATAAAATGCATGATCTTTTGTTTAGCCTTTAAAATTCATCACAATCTGAGTGAAGCAAACCATGGCAGATTTACTACACATTATTTTCTTTCATGCCCTCTAGGTTTTAATTATTCTTGTTTGTAAGTGGACCCTTGCACAGACTCTCATCCCATTTTCCAAAATGAACCACTCCTCAGCCTTTGCTTTTAGAATTCAGTTTCCTCAAGACTTATCCCAGGCCATATAAATTACTAATGACTTTGTATTTTCTTAAATATATTGTTATATTTACTTATCTGTATACACTTTGTTTCCCTCTTTCCTCTAAAAAAAATGTAACTTCTAGAAGCAGGGATATCACTTTGATTTGGTTTGGTTTTGCTTTGCTTTTGATTCTCCTTTTTTATGTCACATAGTACTTAATAAATATTTATTGAATGAGTGGGTGAAGAAGAGTCTAAAATATCTAATTGCAGAAGATATGATACTACCTTTAGAAAACTCAAGGAAATCCTCAATCACACAGTAAACAAGAGAATAAATAACATCAACCACATGGTAGATTTTAAAATATATAAGTAAAATTGATTGAAAATACCATATGAAAAGAAAGAAAATATTTTAAGTAAATATAAATTAACTGACTAGTTAGGATATAAATAAGATTAATATGCATATAATTTTAATTTTTTAATTATTATAATGGGAAGTATACTATACTCAATTGATATAAAGACAGAAGGGATGGGACAGATTACTGAGGTAATGAATTAATATATTAATAAAATACAAAGACATATTATTCCTTTGTAAAGTGCAAATAAATTTCTTTAATTGAATTTGAAGAGAAGCTTTATGTTGGATCACTGACAAGGCCTTTAAAGCTATAAATGCTAAGTTCTGAAGACTTTGAGAGTACAAAGCATAGAGGAGCTTTGTGGTATTAGTTCCCTATGTCTCTATCAGAGGGCAGTAAGAGGAGGGGAATATTTTCTCTTATCCATTGGCCAGGTTGCCTTATAAAGAAACTATTTGCCCTGATAGGACATGACATCCAATGAGAAAGAGATATAGACATGGAGAATTGAGGTTAAGGAGATGCTTTAAGGAGCATAACCTTTGGCAGCAATGAAGAGGGTCAACTATGAATTCAAGAGAAATCTAGCAAGTCAGAATTGAGCTGCAGAGAATACCAGCTTCAAAAGTCCAAGCTTAATGTCCTGTCCATCAGAAACATCACAGTTAGGGAGGACAAAGTTGGAGGGCTCCAGGAAAGAGAAAAACAACATTGAAGACTTTCCTTACAGGAGTTATATGAGTTGTTCCTTACATAAGTGCCTCACTACAAATTATTCTAAATTTGTATCTCTCTTCTCACTGATGATGTGTGAATTTTGGGGCAAATGTGCCCTAATTTTACTGGGATAATGTTTAAATATTATTCTTAGTATACCATCTTCATAAATCCCTTTGCTTTAAGCTATTTTTTTACTGACTATTAAAGTTCATCAATTGAGTCTTCATACCTAGAGTTTTAGGACCTGCAGAGATCCTTTAACTCTAGGCATAATATCACTTTTAGGAACCTATACCTGAGTGCACTAAACTGGGAAAGTAGCCCAGAGGGAGTGTTACACTAATAAAAGTAAAGAACTAAATGGCTGGAGGTATTCAGTGAATATTTATAAATAAAAATGTTAATTTGAACTAATTTCATCTATAGTTTTAATGTTATTCCATTTAAAATAATAATAATAATACTTTATAAAACAATAAAATCACAGAACACATATGGAAGAACAAAAGATGAAAAATACTTAAGGAAACAGCAGAAAAAAAACAAAGAATATTAGTACAATAAATAAAATAGAAGGGACTTATGAGGGGAAAAAAGGCTATCTGCTGCCACAAAAGGAACTGACAGAGTCTGAATGTGGATTGAAGCATACCTTTCTTTAGTTTATTTCCTTCATGAATTTTACTGTAGCACAAATGATATATGTCTTCTTTCACACCATGATGAAAGTGGAAATGTGTATTGCATGATAGAACATATACAACCTATATCTTATTAACTGCTATCTTAGGGAGGAGAGAACAGTGGGAGGGATGGATTGCAGGATGTCAGAAAATAATTATTAAAATTTTATCTATATATAATATGGAAAAATAAAAATGCTTTTTCATTATTTTTATTTTTAGTAATTTTTTAAAATAACTATGAGCCCCAAATCTATCACCCTGACATTAACCTAGTGATAATTATCTCTGTAACTAACTAATCTATCTTCCTATGACAGAAGCCTCTCCACCTTGGCAGAACCTGTTAATTCATCACTGCTGCCACGGTTTTAGAGAACCTAGAATTATTTACATTTCACAATGAGGCAGTACAGTAGGATTTCAGTAGAATCATATATAAATGCATTAAGTGCATTTATGAAACATATGTGTGTATGTGTGTTATATAGTATAAACAATTAAAGGTAATACAAGGTGTTAATTTTAAATTACAATACAAAAAATTTCAGAGAGAGAGATTGATTTTAACTGGTATTTGAAATAACATTTTCCCAGAGGTAGTGAAATCCAAAGGATGAGTTGATTATGAATAAGTAAAGAATGAAAAGTTTTTTCAAGTAAGGAAAATAAAACATTGGCATGAAAAAGTATCATGTATATGTAAGGGGAGTGTTGGAAGGAGTTTGTATACTATAGAAATAATACTACTCTAAATATTAAAAAAGTTCGAAATTGAAAATTTGAAGGGAAAAAATTGTCCATCCATTCCCCAAGTGATGAAACCCCCCCCAATTTCCAATTCTTTATCACTACAAAAAAAATGCTAAAACTATTTTGGTAGAGATAGGTCCTTTTCCTTTATCTTTGATCTCTTTGGATACAGAGCCATTAGGGATATTATTGCTTGATGAAAGAGTACGCATAGTTTTGTGACTCTTGGAGCCTACTTCCATATTGCTCTCCAGAATGTTTCACAGTTCACAGTTTCACCAGCAGTATATTAGTGTCCCAATTTTCACACTTCCCCTACAATATCTATCATTTTTCTTTTTGTTCATGTTGGCCAATCTGGGAGGTATGAAGTAATGTTTCAGAATTATTTTAATTTTGCACTTCTCTAATCAATAGTGATTTGGAGAATTTTTTCATCTTTTAATTTCTTCCTCTGAGAACTGCCTATTCATATCATTTAACCATTTTTCAGTTGGGGAATGCTTTGTTTGTATTCTTATAAATTTGACTCAGTTCTCTATATATTTGAGAAATGAAGTTTTTGTCAAATGTGTTTTTTCCTTTTTAACATTGGTTGCATTTGTTTTATTCATACAAAACTTTTTAAATTTAATGTAATCAAAATTATCTATTTGCTTTTTCGTAATGTTATCTGTATCTTGTTTGGTTATAAATCCTTCACTTATCCATTAGTCTGACAGGTCAACTTTTCCATGTTCCCCTAATTTGTTTATGGTGTCACCCTTTATTTCTTGATCAAATATCAATTTTGACTTTATTGTTGTGTATGGTGCGAGATGTTGGTCCATGCCTAATCTTTGTCATAGTGCTTTCTAGTTTTCCCAGCAGTCTTTATCAAATAGTGAGTTCTTTCCCCAAAAGCTTGAATCTTTGGTTTCATTGAACACTAACTTGCTATGGACATCAACTGCCATATGTTCATTATCTAATCTATTCCAATGACCTACCATTCTATTTTTTTAGCTAGTCCCAGATTATTTTAATGATTACTACTTTATAGTATATTTTTATATTAGCCAGGCCTCCTACCTTCATATTTTTCCATTAATTCCCTTGATATTCTTGGCCTTTTGTTCTTCCAGATGAAGTTTGCCGTTATTTTTTCTAGGTCTATGAAATAATTTTTGTGTAGTTTAATTACTATGTTACTGAATAGTTAAATTAATTTAGACAGGATTGTTATTTACACTATATTGGCTTGGCCTGACCATGAGGAATTAATGTTTTCCCAATTGTTTAAGTCTGATTTTATTTGTGTGAAGAGAGTTTTATAATTGTCTTCATGTAGTTGTTAGTTTTGTTTTGATGAGTATATCCTCAGGTATTTTACACTGTTCATAGTTATTTTGAATAAAATGTCCTTTTCTCTCTCTTGCTGTTGGATTTTGTTTGTGGTAAATAGAAATGTTGATGATATTTTATATTGTTTTATTTGGTATCCTGTGACTGTGTTGAAGTTGTTAATTATTTCTATTAGTTTTTTGTTGATTCTCTAGGTTGCTTTAGGTATACCATCATATCACCTGCAAAGAATGATAACTTTTTTCCTTCTTTGCTTGTTCCAGTTCCTTCCATATCTTTTTCTGCTTTTATTGCTATAGCTAGCATATCTAGTACAATATTAAATAATAGTAGTGATAATTGGTATCCTTGTTTCACCCCTGATCTTATTGGGAAGAGTTTTGTTCATCCCATTACAGATGATTCTTGCTCATGGTTTTAGACAAATCCATTTATCAGTTTAAGGAAAGTTCCCTTCATTCCAGTGTCTTCTAATGTTTTCATAAGGATGAGTATTGTAATTTGTCAAATGTTTTCTCTATATCTGTTAAAATGCTCGTGTTGTTTCTGTTGATTTTGTTATTGATGTGATCAGTTAGGTTGATCATTTTCCTAATATTGAACCATCCCTGATCCGGCCATTCTGGCTGGCAATTTGGAATCATGCTCAAAGGGCTATAAAAGAATGCCTGCCCTTTGATCCAGCCATACCATTGTTGGGTTTGTACCCCAAAGAGATCATAGATAAACAGACTTGTACGAAAATATTTATAGTTGGGCTTTTTGTGGTGGCAACAAATTGGAAAAGGAGGGTATGTCCTTCAATTGGGGAATGGCTGAACAAACTGTGGTATATGCTGGTGATGGAATACTATTGCGCTCAAAGGAATAACAAACTGGAGTTGTTCCAGGCGAACTGGAGAGACCTCCAGGAACTGATGCAGAGCGAAAGGAGCAGAGCCAAAAGAACACTGTACACAGAGACTGATATACTGTGGTAAAATTGAATGTAATGGGCTTTTGTACCAGCAGCAATGCAATGACCCAGGACAATTCTGAGGGATTTATGGTAAAGGACGCTGCCCACATTCAGAGGAAGGACTGCAGGAGAGGAAACATAAGAAAAACAACTGCTTGAACGCATGGGTCGGGGTGGACATGATTGAGGATGGGGGCTCGAAACTACCACACCAATGCAACTACCAACAATTTGGAAATAGGTCTTGATCAAGGACACATGACAAAACCAGTGGAAATGTGCATCGGCCATGGGTGGGGGAAGTGCGGGGGCGAAGGGGAAAGGAGGAGCATGAATCATGTAACCATGTTAAAAATGAATATTAATAAATGTTAAAAAAAACCATCAGGTAACGGTGTGTGATGTTCATTAAGGAGATTGGCCTATAGTTTTCTTTTTCTGTTTTAACTGTTTCTAGTTTAGGTTTCAATACCATATTTGTGTCATTAAAAGAGTTTGGAAGAATGCTCTCTTCCCCTGATTTTCTAAATAGTTCATGTAGTATTGGAGTTAGTTATAGTTTATGTAGTATTAGAATTCGTAGTTTGACTATTTAGTAGAATTCACTTGTGATCCATCTGGCCCTGCAGCCTTTATCTTAGGGAATTCTTTGATGGTTTGTCCAATTTCTTTTTCTGTGACAGAGTTGTCTAAGTATTCTAATTTCTCCTTTGTTAATCTGGGTAGTTTATATTTTTGTAAACGCCAAAGTTTTGAATTAAGTCTACTTGGAAACACAATTTGTAGAAATGTGGTAGTGGGAAAGGAGACAAAATTGGTAAAAATTATTTCACTTAGAGCCTTCAAATTCAATAAATTTTAAGGATATTATGGGAAATAAAAAGAGTTACTTTGTCAAAAGGTTATTAAAAAAAATCTATTCTTCATGAAGATATCTCCTCTCCTCCCCTTCACTATCATATTCTCTTTTCCTCTGCTCCCTTTGCTTTCTTCCGCCTCTCTAAATGATATAGCTACCACATTGTCCACAAATTAACAATGATTTCAAACATAGAAGGGATGAAGAAAGAAAAAAGATTGGCACAAATTTCAAGTTAAATATAAACAGTCCTAGAAAATTACTTTCCAAGTCATATGTGCGGTTGGTAAACTATGGGTAGCAAAATGAATTTATAATAATTCTATAAAGTTTCCTCCCTGACAATTTGCCTTTGTAAGACAATGACAACAAAGGAAACAATCAGACCAAGATAATCCTATTATCATGACTTTTATTTCAGAGGAAATAAGACCTCATTTTTAATATAGATGCTACATGTCAGTTATATTTTTAAATGCAAGCTGATAACTTGAAAGTTTATGAGAAAAAAACACATAATCAAAACTGATTATATTCATTGTTGAGGAAAGGTTATAGCAATAGATTTAATTAGACAATAACTTGGTAAACACCACAAAATGATGAACAGAATTTCTCAAACACATATCATTAAATGTGACAAAGGAAGGCATTACTTGACCAGATTCTTATAATAGAAAATAAAATTTAATTATATTAGATGGCAAATTGCTATTAACTTACTGTTTATTCTCCCTGGAGTCAAGCAACAAGTTTCCATAACTCTGAAACCCTTTATAGTCAATTAATATTTTCAACAAAAGCAACTGCTTTGGGAGGCTCAGAGGCATAGCATGTATTAACTTAATTTTGTCTATGGTTGAAATATGATTCACTGACTTCCATCATAATAAAACCATTATAAAGAATATATTAAGAAAATATGAGAGAAAAGAAAATAAGATGAACCTCAGTTACATACACGTAACTTTTTCTAAGTGTATAATGAACTATAGGGTTTTTCCTATTTGCCAATTTTTAAAAATCTAATTAATTAAAATATTGAGTATGAGATTTAGGCCATAACCATAGGAATAAAAATCTTATAAATCAGATCTTTTCACAGGGCTAAACTGGAGAAGGGCAACAATGCATTTAATCCTACTCTCTGGTCCATGAGCCAGAAAATAGGCTCCACAAGCTTTACATGGAGAAGAAAAATTTGTCCCCTGCTAGAGAAGTAGAAATGAAAGCCATGGGAATGGTTCTATGCTCAATCTTTGCAATCCCCTTTGTCTCTTGACTTTAGAGGAAGAAAGAAAGCACCTATTCCCTTCTATGTTGGTACTACATCCATAGAATCATAGATGTACAGGAAAGTATCATGGATTAGGAATACTGGCACCATTAATCATATGCCTACTTTCTCATTTCTGTACACCTCTAGTACAGTGGTCCAAACCCACCTGAGATGCTACATGGGAGTTGAGATACCATATTTAGAAATAACATAGACAAGCTGAACTATGCCCAAGAAAATTTCACCCATTTCAATAAATATTTGTTTTTCACCTAATATGTTCATGATTCAGTAGGAATACAACAAAATCTACAAAATCTACAAATGTAAAAATTCTACAAAGCAAATGCAGCATATACATATGACAATAAAAGCAAGATGATTCAAGAAGGGAGCCAATGTTATCCATCAGTCAGAAAGAGATTCCTCTAGGAAAAGAATTCTTAACCTTCTTTGTGTCATGGACCCCTTTGGCAATCTGGTTAAACCTATAGACCCCTCATCAATATAAAAGTTATAAATATCATTCTCAGTATGATAAATGCATAAAACAAGACATAAAATTATGAAGGAAACTAAGCATATTGAAATATAGTTGTCATTTTTTTTTGAAATTTACAAACCCCAAGTTAATAACCCCTATGGTAAAAGGTGACTGCCATTGTAAGGAATTCATAAATTGAACCTTGGACTATGACCTGAAGAATGAGTTTAGCCTGCAGGAGAAAAGATGTAAAAGGGGTGTGACCACAATTTTCAAATATATGGCAAATTCTGATGTAGAAAAATGATCAGAATTTTTCTTCTTCACTTCAGAATTCAGAAATAGGAGCAATGCATGGAAATTACAGTGGCGAAACTTTTGTCTTCTTACTCTTTAGAGTTTTTCAAACTTGAAATGGGCTTCTTCAGAAAGTAGTGTTTCCCACAATTCGAGCTTTCCAAACCAGAATCTGGTAATTACTTGCCAGTGATGTAACAGCTAGATTTTCCATTTCAGGTGGAGTTGAACTTTTTGATCTCTGAAAGGTTCCTTCCAACTCTCAGATTCTACAATTCTAGAAAGAAGAAAGTATTCCACTTTTTTTGAGAAATGTGTGTATCCAAGTAAATTGGGTCTTGTCTTGTGAAGCTGAATTTTATCTGCAAAGGCTTATTCATTTTCTTTGTATAACAAGTGTCTTGTCTGTTCATAATAAACCTAAACTGTGAAATTATATCCAAGCCAGATGGTTCTCAGTTTGCCAGTTCCATTAGTATTTTCAAAACTCTCAAGTAAATGCTGTTGTCTCCAGAGAAATGAGATAATTTATTGAATGCCTGGATAAACAGTTAATCACTAATTAATGTAAAAGATAATGCTCTTCAAAGTCATTATTATGTATTCTTGAAAAAAATTAAGGCAATAAATAGTCCCTAATATATCCTGCACAGCTAAACTTAGTTCTTGCATTTGGGTCCCTAGCCCTTTAACCTGCCTTTTCTAGTTCTTCAAGTGCTCAAATGGGCAGTACTTTTCTGACAAAATTGGGACTGGAGCCCATGCTAGAAGACTGTATTGTAGGTCTTCATCATTGCTGATCCTATCTAAACACTTCCTTGTCAGTGTAGAAATGAATCCAGACTTAATTAGTTTTGAAAGGAATTTGATTTACAAACAAGAGTGCTTGAGTTACATTTATAGGAGAACCTTCATGGGTGCTTGTCACATGACTTTATCAAGTCCTGATGCAACTGTTCCTGGTTTGTCCAGAAGATTAAATCTCTAACAGTTTTTTTGCTATTTGCTTCAACTCTCTGAGAAGCTAAATATTACAGTGTTCATAAACAGATTTGTTGCACTTGAGTAATCATATTTAAAGTTATATTGCAAAGATGGTTCTGTCTCTCCAGAGATTTAATAACCTAATTATAACATACTGTGTTGACTTACTAGATTTCAAATAATAATAATAATAATAATCCCCTACATATATAGTGTGCTTCAGGTTATGAAGCACTTTCTTTGTAACTTCCATGGGAGATAAACCAGACAAATACTCTCAGCCCCAATTTACAGAAGAGGAAACAAAAAATGAATGAGTGAATGAATTAAGCCTTTAAATGCTGTCCCTATGATGCTCCTGTGATGTGTTCTGGGGATACAGATAAAAAAAACCATAGACAGTCATCCTTGGCCTCAAAAAGATAACATTCAGATAGAGAGAAACAATAGTCAAAGGGGAATGTTGACCTCTGAAGGGTACTTTGACCTATAGTAAGAGGCATGGTGAGTGAGTCCATATGAAAGTAGATGGACATACCTCTACCAGAAGTAATGGTAGATTTTGTTTGATGGTCATTCCGTGTGGGAGGCCAATAAGAGAAACAGAGTTTCAAACAGGTAAAAATCTGAAACTCCTCTTTTGACTCCTTATTAGATCCATTCTTATTGAAAAAACATTATAGTCTCATTGGAAAGCTTCAAGTTCTTAGCAAATCAGCAGTTACAGAGTTAACAATTTCCCTCCAAGAAAATTAAGAGGCCTGAACTCTAACATTAGCCAGCCAAGGCCAGAACCAGACAAAGCTAGACAAGACTTCATCCAACCAGTTGCAGTCCTCCCAATAAAAAGTACAAGACTAAATTAATTTTGGATATCTATAGAATATAGTTACTATTCCCAGAATTAGCTTACTGATAAGGTGGCTGAAACTTGACCTTGTTCTATTCCTGACTTATCTTTTTACTTTGATGCCTCAAAGTTTTTTTTTTGTATAATTTGTAAACTAGTATATAATTTTGTATAATTTGTAAAATAGTATATAATAAACTTGTGACTCAATGGCACTTTGAAGGAGCAGCATGACCTAACAGAAAGATCATCTTCTGTGTCCCATTTCTTTCTTTTCAACCAAGCCATCCTTATCAGATTATCTGGAGATGTTGGATAGCTTTCAACAATTCCAAAACTACAAGGTAGTGGGGTTGGCAATGGGGAAGAGGGGAGGAACAGCTGAGGGTGCTTACATGGGAGTCAGGAAACTTGTGAGATGACTAAAGAGTTAGGAGTAAAGCAAAGGAGCCTGACTGAAATAGTGAACTGCAGGAATTCCAGAGATGAAAAGGTTTAACCTAAAGGACACAGTATCAAGTCTAAGCAACAAGGGACCTGGAGACCAGAAGACCAGATAGGGGGAAGTAGAGCAGTTAAGTCACTTGCCTGGTGTCATCCAGTTATTAAGTGGAAGAAACAAAATTTAAAGCTGGATTTTCTGACTCTTGTCCACCTCCCACCACTCTCCTTTTGCCTCTCAGTCAACAGAGAACTGTGATTCTGTGTACCTTCATACAACTACAGTAGTACAAACTCAAGTTTTGTCTTTTTTTAAAAACAAACTAGTGACTGAAAAATAATCAGTCAACGAGTGAAGACTAGATTTTTCACTATTTCTTAGAAGAGTTTAATCAGTTCTGAACTGTCACTACTTTAAGAAGGTTAAGTGATTACAGAAACTAACTGTCTAGGTCATTAAATATATTGGTTCCAGGTTTGGTGGGGCACCATGACTTGGTAGCCTCTTCCTTCAGTTTAGGGTAGTGGAAAGGTAGTGTGGCAGGAGCAGAAATCATGGGCTGGTATGGACTCCAGTTTCCCATGATCAAATACCTATTAAACATTTAAAACGGGATATCCTGGAGATATCACAAATTCAAAATATCCAATTCAGAACTCGTCTATCCCTTATGTCTCCTCATTCAATCTCAATTCAACCCATCTACCAAGCTTCCCTTTTCCTCCTGAGTTTATCACCTTCTTTCCAGCCTCCCTGGTTTACAATATATAACCAATGTTTCCCAAACCTGTCATTTTTACATAGGGGAAGAAACATCTCTTGAATCTATCCTTTTCTCATTATGCACACAACTATAACTTAGATGAGGGCCTCAGACTCTTTCCTGGTCTATTGCCATAGCCTACCAATTACTCTTCTTGACTCTTCTCTCATAACACAGTCTTCCACACAAAACACACATCTCACCATATCATACCCTCTGTCATTCATTCAACTCCAGAGGCTTCCTGTCACCTCCAGGATGAAATATAAAATCCACTGTTTGATTCTTCAGATCATTTGCAAATGGGCTCCTTCCTGTTTTTCCAGCCTTTCTTCTTATATCTTCCTGCCCTCCACTTACTCTGTGGTCCAGTCACATTGGACTCCTTTCTGTTTCTCACATTTGACATTTTATCTCCCAAGTCTGAGCACTTTCTCTAGCATTCTTGCCCTCCTTATCTCTATCTCCTGGCTTTCTTGACTTCCTTTGAGCTTCAGCTTAAGTCCTACCTTCTACAAGAAGCTTTTCCTGTCTGCCTTAATCTTAGTGCTTTCTGTCTAAGGCTACCCCCAATCAATCCTTTATATGTGATACATATGTGGATCTTTATCACCTCCTTTTAATAAGTAATTATTTTTATGTTGTCTATCCTTTCAGTTTGTGAACTCATTGAGGAGAGGAGCTATTTTTGCCTTCCTTTTCATTCACAGCATTTAACACAGTACCTGGTACTTAGTGAGCTTAATAACTGCTTGTTGCTTTGACTTGATTTAACTCAATGAAGTCTACAGTCTTTAAAAAAAACAGCCTAAATATCCATGAGAGAAAAACAATGTAAATAAAAATTCAAATTGCATAACAATCATAACTAACATTTTATGCCTGCTGTGTTCCAGACATTGTGCTAAGAACTTTACAAATATCAAAGGCGCTATTATAACCCCAATTTAATAGATGAGGAAACTGAGGCAAATACAGGTTAAGTGATTTGTCTAGGGTCACGTAGTTCTATGTGTCTGATGTCAGATTTAAATTCAGGTCTTCTTGACTCTCCAGGCCCAGCACTCTCTCTGCTTCCCCATCTTGCTGCCCCAAGAATACAACATGAAGCTAGCTAGCTGCATAAGTATTCCAACTGAGATAATAAATACCTATTTATTAATATGTGGCTATCAGAAAACTCATGGGTATTGTAATGCAAAAGATGCAAGAGAAGCTTTTGCTCTTGCAGGGGGCCAAATGAAAACTTCTGGCAGTTAGAAGCCTTAGAATTCTTAGAGGAGTCAGTTGGTCCCTGAGGCTTGAACAGAGCAGAAGAACTAAGGAGAGCTCTGTTTGGCTTTCAGTTTTGCTTTTGGCCTGTGCTTTGTCTCTGGACAATTTGAACCTAGCTAATTTCTCTGGACCTCTCCCGGACCTTCTCCATATTATTTCCCTGTTTTCTTTGCCTGTTTTCCTGGGGCTCTGGGAGGCAGGGTGGCTTTTGGGTTTTTAGTGAATAGATTTTGTAGGTTTAGTTTTCCCCATAGGCAAGTAGGACATCCTTGAATTCAAACTATCCCTTTAGTATACCCTCAACTTTAAAAGCAGCCAAATCTTCCCTGGCCTAGAGAGCAGGTTCTCTCTCAGTCTAACCCATTCCTGTGACCCTCCCCCATCTTGAGTTTCTCCCTAGCGGCTGTCAGAAACCCCAAACCCCTCTCTCCTTCCTGACCAACCCTGAACATTAATAAATCCCTTTGTTATCTAATCAAAACCTCTGGAGATTCATTGTGTTGAAGAATTAGGCAAGGGTTGAAGGGGAAGGAATTATTCTCTTTATTTCCTGAGAGAAACTGGAGGCATCCATCTTGGGAGGAAGTAGTTGCCCAATGCTTCCTCCTGAATCCCTTCAGTTTCACTGACAGGGAGGAGTCTTTCAACTCCTCCTTTGAGGACTTGAGAAACTGACAAGAAAGCCCTCAAGTCAGATTCAAACCACTTCTGACTGGCCCTATTCCTTGTTTCTATAAAAATACCTTTCCTGCCTGGAAGGGTTCAGCCTATTTCCCCTCAGTATTCTCTGTCTCTAGCCTGAGTGTCTAGTCTGTGTTAGCTGCCTCTCCTGAACAACTCATCCTGTACCCTTACCATCCTAATACCGCCTTGTCCATTCCTCCCTAAACTTAGCCTTCCCTTTCATTCCTCTTCTATTACCTCAATCACCTTTTACCCCTCCATCACTCAGCAAGGGAAGGAGAGCACCCCCAATTTTAGTCTCCCCCTTTTATCCATTACAGTATACACATATGTTCCACACACGAATATAAATACATGCATAAACACATATGTATGTATATGAATTGAAGATACATATATAAACAAACATTAATATATGTATATTTCAGTAAAGGTAAAGGTTATAAGAGGCAAAGATGGAGACAAAGAAAGTTGAGGCCCTTTGAGATAGAAGTGAAGAATTTAGGAGTCTCAAGGTATTAATTTACCTCTGAGTACTGCTTAGCTCCTTTCCTTTTTCCTAGCAACTCATTTCCATAACTTAATGGGAATCTGGGAAGAATAAATGGGGAGAGAGAGACAGAGAGAGAAGGAGAGAGACAGAGAGAGAAGGAAGGAAGGAAGGAAGGAAGGAAGGAAGGAAGAAAGGAAGGAAGGAAGGAAGGAAGGAAGGAAGAGAGACAATAAGATATTTGGGGTTTATTGCTCTAATATTCTGATTAGGTCATCTGGTTCGATTTTATAATCTATTCCACTGATTACATTAAATACTGTAATTAATTGGGGCAGCTAGATGATACAGTGAATAGAATCCTGGGTCTGGAGTCAGAAAGACCTGAGTTCAAATCTAATCTCAGACACTTCTTAGTTATGTGAGCCTGGGCTAGTCACTTAATGCTGTATGCCTCAGTTTCCTCATCTGGAAAAAGATATAGAAAAAGAATTGGCAAACCCCTTCAGTATCTTTGCAGAAAAATCCCAAAATGGAGTCACAAAGAGTCAGATAGGACTGAAAAAATGATTGCAACATTTCCTTCTATCATTCTTTATCATATTATTTTGTCAGCAAGAAAGACAAATGACTGTCACTAAAAATAATCTCATCTTTGTACTTTTACTCATACATAACACTAAAAAAATCTCTTTATTTTCTAATGTTATTGAAATAATTTCTGTGGGCATTTTACTTTGCTCTCTTCCTGTCAGAGATGAAAATGTCACTTTGGAATTTCCATTGCCTTTGTCATTCCCTTACTCCTTGTATATTTGTTTTGTTTCTAAGATCCACAACAAAACTATTCCTCCCTTCTTCATTTTCTGTGTGGTGGTGGTGGTGGTGGTGGTGGTGGTGGTGGTGGTGGTGATGATGATGATGATGATGATGACAATGATGTCACTGATTTGACAAGGTAAGTGACTTGCCTAGGATCACAAGACCAGTACATATCTCAAACAAGGCTTGAAAAAAGTTCTTCCTGGTTTCACAGTTCTCTTTTTCAAGTACTTCCCCACACCACTTCTCTATTTTTATTGGTATTATTGTTGTCATTATATATTTATCACCCACACTAAGCCTCCTTGTGCCCTACAATTAGTAATTTTTTTTAAAAATCACTGCAATTATCTCTCTGATTCTTTTATTGAAATAGTTATTAGTCATATTATACACAATATTAATGCTTTTGATGGCTTCCTAGTATTCTTAAACTGAAGTATCTGCTAAGCAAAACAATATTGTTATTTTGATATCTTTCCAATATATTTGCATTGAGTTGGTGATTAATCTTTCATAGTTGCAATTTTCTCTCAGTTTTATGTTATTGATATTTATTGTCTATGAATTTACATGTCAATGACTTCTAAGACTGGAAAAACTCTCTAATAATTTCTAAAATTTCTTATGAAAGCTTAAGAGTTTTTGTTGTTTTTGGAAAAGGATGCTAAATTTTGCTAAAAAACTAATTTGGGAATGAGAATTATTAATTTCTTTTATAAATTATTTCTGTCAGTTCACATTTTGAGTGAAAAGCTAGCAAAATTTACATTTGTTCTTTGGCATGTGGTATTCTAAACTACTTATAAAATATTTCCTTGATGTTATACTCTGGTAGTTTAGCTACCTTGTGTCTCTCTGGATGAGTTAAATCTGAGTTCATTCCTGTTGGGATTCTATTCAGTCTCTTGATATATAATTTTTGCCTTGTTTAAAATATTTCTAGGAAGTTTTCTGGTATGATTTACTGAAATATGACTGTATGACTACTTCATTGAATTCCTTAAGTAATATAATAAAATATAATTTTATGCCCTGTGCTATTGTTCCATAACTTTTGGAAAGCATCCAAGAATTCTGGTGTGATATTTTTCAAGGTTATTTTATTGAATATTGTTTCACCCTTTCTAGGACCATTGCTGATTTTAATTCATCTTTTTTTTTCATCTTCCAATCCAGAAGTGGTACATGATCTGGTTCCCATTCTCCCTGGTTCTCCAGTAGCCTTAAGGAGATTATAGTGAACTTAGGTTCTTTGCCATTGGCTCCCCTAATAGAATTTCTCCTTCAAGTTTAATGGGACCTTGTACCCCAGTTTTATTTAACCACTAACAGTCAGATTAACTTTTATACAGAAATATTAGACAAACTGGGCATGATCAAAATACCTCTCAAGAGGACACCCAGGGAAGCCTGAATTACAGAAGTAAATAATAATCATTCATTTCAGAGTCCCTACCCACCCCTTCTCTTTGTTCATTTGTTTCTTTTTTCGTGAAACAATTATTTTGATTTTTTGGCAATATTTACTTTTTTCTTCCTTTCCTTTTTTATTGAGGAAAATATTAGGATCTTGCCTCTCTTACAGCCTTTCATTTTTTTGGGACATAGATGCATTGCTGGTGGAGTTGTGAACTGATCCAACCATTCTGGCTGGCAATTTGGAACTATGCTCAAAGGGCTATAAAAGAATGCCTGCCCTTTGATCCAGCCTTACCATTGTTGGGTTTGTACCCCAAAGAGATCATAGATAAACAGACTTGTACAAAAATATTTATAGCTGTGCTTTTTGCGGTGGCAAAGAACTGGAAAAGGAGAGAATGTCCTTCAATTGGGGAATGGCTGAACAAACTATGGTATATGATGGTGATGGAATACTATTGGGCTAAAAGGAATAATAAACTAGAGGAGTTCCAGGTGAACTGGAAAGACCTCCAGGAACTGATGCAGAGTGAAAGGAGCAGAGCCAAAAGAACATTGTACACAGAGACTGATATACTATGGTAAAATCGAATGTAATGGACTTCTGTACCAGCAGCAATGCAATGAACCAGGACAGCTCTGAGGGACTTATGGTATCTTTACACTACCCACATTCAGAGGAAGGACTGCAGGAGAGGAAACATATATGAAAAACAAATGCTTGAACACACGGGCTGAGGAGGACATGATTGGGGATGTGGACTCGAAAATACCACACTAATGCAACTAACAACAATTTGGAAATAGGTCTTGATCAATGACACATGATAAAACCAGTGGAAATGTGCATCAGCCATGGGTGGGGGGAGTGCGGGGGTGAAGGGGAAACTAGGAGCATGAATCATGTAACCATGTTAAAATGAATATTAATAAATGATTAAAAAATTAAAAAAAACACAGGATTCGAAGATATAGAGGATTTTCTCTGCCCATACTTAGGAAATGATAGGTCTATCAAAGTGAAACATGGAAAAATACAGGAAAGAAAGCAGAAGGCTTTCCATTACATTTTTCCCTTAAGTGTGGGAGAGATTGATAAGAAATTAGAATAGCCATTAAGGCATTGATTAATTATTTGTTCATAGATTATAGGGATATATGGAATAAATAAAAAGAAAGTAGGAAGTATATCCAATTTTATACAATTATGGGGTGGCAAATGATGGAGGAAAAGTAGATAAAGCCTGAACAGCACAAAAAACAGTTTTCAAAACACAAGGGACAAGGAATAACTATGATGCTTAAAGGGAATATTATAAATGGAAATGAGCAATAATGGAATTTTACATAACAAGGAAAAAACACACAGAAAATAAAATTTGGAAAATCATTAACATAATGAATGTATAGAAATAAGCCATGAATGGCTGTCATGACACTAGCTGTGAAAAATTGGTATAAAAAAGTGGAAGTTCTCAGTGTACTTCAGGGAGTAGATTTTTACCACATTTTCAGATTATTACCAGAGACTCAAATATGTATGTAGTAAAGAAAAATTGCTATAGTATCTCCCAAAGAAATACGAATATAAAGTTTTTTTTTCAAATTTAGTTTACTTAATAGGCTGGTGCACATAACCTGATCTCTCTGCTAACATTTTCTCTTGACTTTTCATTAAAAATATGGCAGAAAGGTATTTGTACTCACCCACAGAGAAATGTTTCTTCTCACATCATTAAGATTTATATGGACCCTTTCCAGACTACATTGTTTGTTCTATACTTTTGATATCTTTTGGATTGTCACCAAGAAGATCTGTTACAGCTAATATATTGTGTTTAGGCCTTCATTTCAGTATTAAATCTCATTTTTTTCTAGTTTTTATTTTAGAAAGAGAGGAGTTCTTATCCATGAATTTTTTTTAACTTAATACCTATTTTTTGAGGTGGAACAAAAAAAATCATGCAAAATGAAATACTTTTGTCCACAAAGTGATTGTCTTCTTAAATATATTGAATAGATAGAAAAAGACTTGGTAGTGAAGGTCTTTAAATGCCAATTCAATTATTTTATATTGAATCTTAGAAGTAATAGATAGTCATTGGAGTTTATTGTGTGGGGAAATGATATAGTCAGAGCTGCTCTTTAAAAAAATTTATTTTGGTGGATGAATTGAAGTAGAGACAGTTTTGAATTAGGGGAAACAACAAGAAGCCTCTTGCAGTGGCCTAAATGAGATCCTCTGAAAGTTGTTTTGTTTAATATCTTTATATGTCTAGATAGATTCTCCATGCTTCTGTCTTCAGTAGCAATACACAGCATTTATATAGTCCATTTCAGTGTTCCAAGATGTTTCACATTTATTGTACTTCTGGACTTTGGGTGAAAAATTTATGACTATTTCAAGTCCTTTGCAGCCCTAGGGTATCAAAGTCTTTTCCTCCACAGAAAGAAAAATATCATGGTTAAGGATTTTCTTGACATATACTAGCACAATGGTGATGATATGTATCTCCTTTCCAAAAGAAGCCCAAGTATCCAATTCTCTAGTCGAAATTCCATATGCAATGCCATACAAATACATGAAGGTTATGATGAATCATATGATAACTAGTAATACCAAATATGTAATAAACAATTGTTAAAAGTGATGGAATTTAACAAAATCCGGGAAACCTTAAAGAGGATATCTGTCAAGAGGAGGAAGTAAAGATATTCAGTTGATAGAAATAATATGAACAGCTATAACCAAAGAATTTATTCCAATCTCTAAATGGAACTGTGATCTCGTGGTCAGAGGGAAACTCACTGAATCATGAAACCACTCCACACCTACCTATGGAACTCTTAGTTGTTGACCTTTCATAAGTTTACTTCAAAAAGTCAACTGAGTGTTCTGGGCACCATGATTAACTTCCCTTCACAATGCAAGGAGGCCAGTGGTACATATTGGATGTTTACTGCTTATCTTTCCTCTCACCATGGAACCAGAATGTCACCATTTTTGCTCATACATTTCCTTGATATCTTCAATGCCTCACTGTGACATAGAGATAACCCTTTATCCTTGAAGGCTATGCAAATAGAGTACAAGCACAAACACAATATACTAGAAAAGCTTCAACAACTATGGGGGGGGGAACAAATATGGCATCAGGTGCCCCCTGAGCAGGCATTGTTTTTCCTAAGAAAGAATAGTAATTACGGAAACTGATTTTTCCAAAACAATCTTTGACTATGACTCTGAAGATGAGATGTCTAAGACGATGACTATTATTATTGAATTTCTTCCCTCCTGGGGCTCCTCCTGACTCTCCAGACTTGGTCACCATATCTCAGCACCTTTATCACCCTGGAAAGTCGTTCCACCCTTTATCCCATTGGTGAGTTCCTCTTGGAACTTCCATTTTAAGGAAATAACCATCTTACTCTTTTCCTGATTCTGTGCCTCCTCAAGCCTTCCTCCCTCCCCTATTCTGTGTTTCAATCATCTTTTACATGTTATCTTTCCTCATTAGTTCCTTGAGGGCAGGGATTCATTTTCTTTTTTTCCCTTTCATCGGTACCCCCAGGACTTAGCACATTTTCTTGCACATAGTAAATACTCAATAAATATTTGTTGATTTGTTGACATGTTCTGAGCACTAACCTAGCTAAGTATGGAGAAGCTCACCATGGATATTCTGAATTTTTGGCCATGGCAGTCTATAAACTAGGAAATGAAGAAAAGATTTGCAACAGAGATATTTAGGAAGGCTTAAAAACTGAACAACATAAGTAAGAATGTAAAATTAGGAACAACTTTGGCATAGCTAAAATGAAGGCAAAATTCAAAATAAAGGTAACAAATTATGGTAAGGTAGATTTCAATCTGGTAAAAATTTCTCAGTAATTACAATTTTCCAATAGTGCAATGGGCTGCCTTTAGATCAGAGATTCATAACTTTATTTGCATCATGGAAGCCTTTCGTTGTCTAGTAAAATATATGGACCTTTTTTGAAATAATGTTTTATAATCATAAAATAAAATGCAAAGGGCTTCAAAATAGACCAATTATATCAAAATACATTATCAAAAAAATTTTTTTTTAAATTTCATAAACCTCAGATTAAAAAGCCCTGCTTTAGATGTAACAACATCCCATTCATGATAAATATGAAAACAAAAGGTAAATCATCACTTGTCATGAATGTTGTAGAGGGGTTCTTTTTCAAGTATAAGTTTGACTAAGCCTATGACGTTCCTTCCAGTTTTAAGATTCTGAACCATTCTAAAATTCTCTAACTTTATTAAGAGGTACAGATTATGAAACTATCACATTATATTTGATCTTTACAAAGAAAACAACAACAAAACCAAGTCATTGTTAAGTAAGAAAATTGTTCTTATATTTTTAAAGGAAATTATGGAAACAAAGCTACAATGTGATATATGCATTTATATTTTTAATTGTTTTTTTCAAGGCAAAAAGAAGTGGGAGCTGGGCCAAAACAACAAGAAGTAATTCTATTACTTCTGTCTTATCAATTTTATCCTTGAGTTAAATACTGATGTCAATTTTTCACAGAGCTATTACTCTCTCAGACTTATTAAAAAGATAAAATATATTGTGCTTAGGATATTTTCCATTAAAAATAAAATTCTGATGATTTAGACTGCAGTAGAGAGATCCAAGCCATATGTCTAATATGATAGATTAAAAGTACTGTGAAAATGTAATTAATTATATTGCTCTTCATATTTGAAGATTATGTCACTGGTTCATTATCCATTGGGTGTTATAGTGTGGTACTGGAAAAAAGTTCTGGTCCTGAAATCATAGTATCTATATTCAAATCTTGCCTATGCTAGTTATGGGTGCAGCAAGGTGGTGCAGTGGATAGAGTGCCAGGCCTGGAATCAGGAAGACCTGAATTAAATCTGATTTCATACCCTAGCTATATGACCCTGGGAAAGTCACTTACCCCTATATACTTCTATTTCCTCATCTATAAAATGAATTGAGAAGGAGAAGTTAAATCACCTCAGTATCTGTGCCAAGACAGAGTCATGAAGAGTTGGATACAAATGAAACAACTGAACACCAACCCTATGAAAATTCACTTAGACTCTCTGGGCTTCAGTTTCTTCCTCTACTAAATGACTAGGTTCAATTATATGGCCTCTATGGTTCTCTCTAATTCCAAAATTATGAGCCTATGAATATCTTGAGTTCATGACGTATCATATTGTAGTTTGGCTTGTAGTCTGTGGCTGTGGAGCAGAATGAAAAGATGAAAGGAAACCATAGCTGTTCTCAGGAAGCTTGGGTTCTATCTGGAAGACATAATAATACTAGTTAGCACTTACACAGCTTTAAGGTTTAGAAAGCACATTTATTTTCACAATAACCCCGTGAGGAAGATGCAGTCATTATTCTATATTATCCCAATTTTATAGTTGAAGAATCTGAGACCAGAAGAAATTAATAGACTTGCCTTCAGGATCACATAGCTAGGAAATATCCAAAAAAAAAAAAAAAAGAGTTCAAAATTAGGCTTTCCTAGCTCTATTTCTAATTCACTATCCACTATATATCTGTATCTCCTGGTTGCCTCCATGTAGAAAAAACATAAGGCAAACAAACATATATACCTGTACACTCATAGATGTATATAAATATATATATGCCTATATATGTGTGTATATATATATATTCATGTATAGAGACATAGGATAAATATAAGCAAAGTAAAATCAAAATAAATAAATGAAAGGTACTAATAATTAGGCAATTAATAAGTCATAAGGAATGTATGAAAAAGGCAAAATATAAAATAGAATCATATTAAATTATTCTCGAAAGGGGAATTTGAACATAGTAAATGTTTAATAAATGTTTGTTGAATGAAGGACAATTCCATTTTAGAAAAGGCTTATCACCTGAAAGCTGATCTCAAGGAAAAATGACTGAAGTTCCCTGCCTTACCACCTTCTGGTTTTCATCTTTTATTTAATCTTTTTTTTTTTTGGAATTTTAGCAATTTTCTCTGTTAAAGTCCTCATTTCTCCAATATATAGAAAGTCAAATTTATAAGAATATGAGTCATCCCCCAACTGATAAATGATCAAAGAAAATGAATAGGCAGTTTTCAGAAGAAAATCCATAATCATGAGAAAAATGCTCTAAATCACTATTGATTAAAGAAATGCACATAAAGAACTCTAATGTACTACCTCAAACGTATCAGATTGGTTAATATGACAGAAAAGGAAAATGACGAATATTGGAAGGAGGGGAGGATGGAAAAAATGAGACATCAATGTCTGTTGGTGCAGCTGTGTGAACTGATCCAACAATTCTGGAGAACAATTTAGAACTATGTTCAAAGAGCTAAAAAAACCCAGAATTATGTAATGGGCAAAGGAGTTGCCAAGTAGCCCCCAGTCCTATGTGCAATGCTCTTTCTGCCCAGGTGTTCAGTCCTCTTACTGTTTGTGTGTGCTGTGCTCCCAGTGCCACCACACCTGATATTGTTGCTGCCAAGACCCACAGTTGGTGTACTTCTCATGATCTTAGCCTATCTCCACCCCAATAATTACAGACATCTTTTTCTGTCTTCCTAAACTGCCCTGGGCAGGAAAAATGATTCACTGTAACTTTTCATTGGTTATCTTGCTCAAAATTGGTTTGATATATTTTTAAAATTATTTTGATGGTTTTGTTGGAAAAAAGCAAAAATGTTCATTTCACTCTACTATTTTGGCTCTATCCCCATGAAAACAATATCTACACACAAACACACACATGCACATGCATGTACACACAAAGGCATGCACTCTCTCCAATTCCTCCATTCCAAACTTAAACCAAAACTCTTCCACTTGAAGATAGCCTCTGTTTCAGAATTCTATGTTACTTCTTTTTTCTTTTTTCCTAGATTTCTTGCAGATATGATTTTCAGTAATCATTTTCTGACATTTTACAATCCATGTTCTTTCCTTCTCTCCTACTCCTGCTCTTTCCCTAAGATGGCAGGCAATATGACATATGCTGTACATGTGTTTATACAATATATATTTTCATGTTCATCATGTTGTGAAAAAAGACATATTACACTAGAGAAAAATTCATGGAGGAAATAAAATGTCATGTTTCAAGGTGCATTCAGACTTTGCCATTTCCTTTTATAGTAGTACATGGACTTTGTTATTATGAGTTCCTTGGAGTTGCCCTAATCCTTATATTGCTGGTTGTAGAGATGATCATCATACTTTGTTGCTATTGCTGTGTACAATGTTCTCCTGATTCTGCTCACTTCACTTTGAATCACTTCATATAAGTCTTTCTAGAATTTTTTTATTATCACAACTCAAGCTCACCTAAGATCATAAGCTCTCTAAACTTTCAAAAGCATATCAAACCAATCCTGAGTAAGATAACAAAAAAATCACAGTTATGAACAAGAAGTCACAGAAATGACAAACAAGATGATCACAAAACATCACAGTTTGTTGCAAAAGTATTTTATTATCATTATATATCACAGCTTGTTTAGCTCTTCCCAAATTGATGAACCTCCCTTCAGTTTCCAGTTCTTTGTCACCTGAAAAAAAAGCCTTCTATAAATATTTTGTTTACAAGTAGCTCCTTTTCCCCATCTTTGATCTCTCTGGGCTATTGACTTGGTAGTGGTATTACTGAATCAGAGGGTATGCACAGTCTTCTGACCCTTTGGCATAGTTCTCTGTGTTGCTTCTCATTTAAATTAATACGTAAAACTTTCTGAATGCTTATTTTTTGGCAGTCTTCATCATACAGCACCAGTGTCAAAGCCAAGCTGTTTGTCTTCACTCTTTCATATCTATCACAATCTGTTTATTTAGTCTATAACGGCCAATGAGCAATTGCTCATATTGTGTAACCTTTCCCTACTGCTGTATGTAGAATGAATCAAGGATGTTTAAAAGAGACTTATCCTACTGCCCTCTAAGGTTACTCTGAGGTGTGTGTGAGGTGTGTGTCACATTATTCATGATTTTTCCCACCTCTCTTCCCTCCCTCCTCCTGGGACTGACAAGCAGTTCCACTGGGGTATACATGTATCATTGTTCAAAACCTATTTCCAGATTATTTATATTTGCAATAGAATGATCTTTTAACACCAAAACCCCAATCATATTCCCATCAAACCACACAATCAATCATATGCTTTTCTTCTGCAAGAAAAAATTATTCTAAATATAAGTTTTATATAACAGGGAAAAGACAATGAACCCTCATCTTCAGAGAATATTTTATACCCGATCACAGTGAGAGGGCTGAGGATCTTCTTTTCAAGCCAGATACCCATATCAATTCATTCTTCTCTCTAGACACAAAGGAAGGGGAAAAGGCCATGTTGTTCCTTCTGGCATCTTTTATATAAATTTCTAGTTCCGGTTTAGTAGTCTGTCAAAATCCATTTCTTCAGGGGGCAGCTGGGTAGCTCAGTGGATTGAGAGCCAAGCCTAGAGACCGGAGGTCCTAGGTTCAAATCTGGCCTCAGACACTTCCTAGCTGTGTGACCCTGGGCAAGTCACTTAACCCCCATTGCCTAGTCCTTACCACTCTTCTTGACTCCAAGACAGAAGGTAAGGGTATAAAAAAAAAAAAATCCAGTTCTTCATCTTGGGAGGACCAGAAAAAGTAACATTAATCGTGCATATTCTGAAATGGAAAAACAGAACTTTCTGTTACATGTGATCACCTATTTCTAGAAGAAAGCTCATCTAATTCTCTTCTGCCCTCCCTGATTTTTGTGTTGCTCTTCAGTTGTTTTCAGTTGTATCCAACTCTTCATGACTCCAGTTGGGATTTTCTTGGCAAAGATAGAGAAGTGGTTTGACCTTCCCTTTTCCAGCTCATATTACAGATGAGGAAACTGAGGTAAACAAGATTAAGTAATTTTAGCTATAAACCAGGTTTAGGTCCTCAACGAATAGATGAGGAGGACCAGGGAGTTTAAATGGCAAATCTAAGGTCACATGATTATTGTGAAAGCTTTCACGAGCAGCCCCACTCCAGTGTGCCTTCTAATATATAATTAGTGACTGACTATACTAGTAGTTACTCTGAAATACTAAGCTTCTTATACAATAAATCTTTTTTGTTACCATTTATTTTCAGTTTTATGTATAAAATACAATATATCACATAACATTAGCTATGTCTAAAAATCATGTCTCTTTCTTTTTTCCCCCTTTCCCCCCCATCTCTTCCCCCTATTTGAGATGGCAGATAATATGATATAGATTGTACATATATTACCATATAACACATATTTTTCTCTTTGCCATATTGTAAAAGAAGATACATATTGCTTACACTAGAGAAAAATTCATGGAGGAAATAAAATGAAAAATGAAACATTTCAATCTGCATTTGGACCTCCTCTGTTCCTTCTATGGTGGTCAATATCCTTTTTCGTCATGAGTTCCTTGGAATTAAAAAATCTTACATGTTTAAATCTTAATATGTTTGTTAAGCAAACTTTATGCAGTATAATTCTTTCTTAGTGGCCTCTTATGCAATCTCACCTGCACTTGGAAAAAAATCTTTTCTACCCCCTCATAGAAATGCAAGAGACCATAAAGAATTATTCTCTTTGGACTGTCTTATGATCTAAATATGCATATAAAATACATTTATATATCTCAGACTTTTAAAAAATATGATTATTAATTTATTTTTGAATATTTAGTAGCTTGAGTTATCTTTCTGACAACATATGTATTATGTCTTTGTTATCAGCCAGATGGCTTCCTACGCTCTTATAGTTGTCCTATTTTTTTTTTTGACAGGATTTAGAATTCCCACTGTTTGAGATAATGAGGTGGAAGTACATTTTGGGTGAGAAGCTCTCAGGGTGCAAATTTAGATCACCACTGAGCATGTCTTAGACTGTCAGCACTGACATGATCACCTCAAGTGCTGTAATTTTCCACTTGGGCACAGATTAAATGCTGTGATTGCAAATGCTACTAGAAACCCAGGATTAGCATTTGAAGTATAAGGAATCTCAGAGTAGAAGGAAGTCCTTGTAAGCAGAACCAAACTTAGGAACTGATTGGACTGGTAGGGAAATTGCTCTTCATTTAATAGTCTCGATGAACCTTAACTTCATTTGTCTTTCAAAGTTTCACAGCTATTTCATATTTGTCTAAAGTGCCATGGGAAAGATGCCAAACCTTAAACTTATGAGAGAATTCATTAAACAGCTAGGAAAGTAGAATATGAGACCTATACTATTTCTAATTATTGTCTTACTCCTCTTCCTCATCCTACTAGTCACATTGTGCTAAATATATTATTTTTTAAGTATTTTATTTTCCCAATTACACATACTAATAACTTTTAACATATGTCTTTTGAAATTATAAGAGCCAAATTGGAAAGGGGGGTTGGGGAGCGAAGGGGAAAGTAAGAACATGAATCATGGGACCATGGAAAATTTTTCTAAAAAATTAAAATTAAAATTAAATTTAAAAAAATAATAAATCCTGAGTAAAGCTCCAAAATAAATAAATAAAGTGATCAATCAAAAATAAATAAATGAATGGACAAATAAATTAATTAATAGATAGATAGATAGATAGATAGATAGATAGATAGATAAATGGAGGAAAAAAAGAGAAATTATAAGAGCCAAACTGTCTCCTTCCCTCCCTTTCCTTCTCCCTCCTAGATATGGTAAGCAATTTGATCTGCATTATACATGTATTATTATGCAAAACATACTTCCATATTAGTCATTGTTGTAAGAGACTCATATAAAACCAAAACTCCAAAATAAAAACATAAACAAATGTGAAAAATAGTATGCTTTGATCTGTTGAATATATTGCTTTTAATGTTTAAGATAGTGAACCACCTTGATGTTCTACTGAAATAGATCATCAAATCTATTTTCCAAGGAATACTCTAGTTAGTGTCCATGGTACTTCATAAAAGCTTCACTCTGGTGTAGTAGAAACCCAGGACTCAGGAACTGATTCTAGTGCCAACTTTACCAACTATTATTTGTATGAACTTGAACAAGACCTTGGACCTCTCTAAATAATTTACTTCTATTTAAAGTTTGACCATAATACTTGAGTCATTGTAGTAGTGGCATCAATCCAAACTAGTTTATATACTGCCATTCCTTATGCCTATATTATGTTAGCATAACACTGTCTTAATTATCCAGCAAATCAGTGTAACATCTAAATTGTCCACTAGATGCAACCATCAATATGTCACCAACCAGGTAGTAATTTCACTTCTCTAGCAGATGTATACGGGCCGCTAGGTGATAGAGTAGATAGAATGGAATCAGGAAGACTCATCTTCATGAATTCAAATCTGATATCAGACCTTTATTACCTGTGTGACCCTGGACAGGTCACTTAAAGCCATTTGTCTCAGTTTTCTCATCTGTAAAATGAACTGGAAAAGGAAATCACACACACACACACACAAAAGAGGGAGAAAACCCTAAATGGGTTCATCAAGAGTCATGTATGACTGAATAACAACAACAAAAGAATTTGAGAATCATCTCTAAAAAAAAAAACCTACATCATTCCCATGGGTAACCAGAGGAAATTTAGGCTACTGATTCTTAATCTGCTCCCTGAATGTAACACAAGAAGTGATTTCAAGAACTGTAACAAATCAGTTTAAATTCCATATTCATCAGGCATTTATATTTAATATTCTAAACTTACAGGATTCAGTTTCTTAACATATCAAACCCATATAGTTTACGGAAGGTAAGAAGAAATGAAAAGAAACAGATAAACACTCCTTTATGCAAACATCTATTGCCAGCTATCTCACCAAACCCCCCTATTTCAGTTCCTTGTTTATGGCCGTGGAAATCCTTGGACCATATAGTCCCATAAATCATAGGAAAGATTAAGGAATTATGAGTAGGTCTCCAATTCTGTTTCAGAGTAGAGGGCATGATGAAAGAAAGCAGCTTTCCTTTGCTTACCAGCCTCAGGGATTTTCAAAAGTCGGTTATCTTGGGTACTTCGGACTTTTTTTCCTCACATCTCTCCTATCTGCTCAAGACCTGGATTGCTCATTTAGCATTATATCTGGTGGTCTCAGTCAGCAGTTATTCCTGTTATTCATTTAAAAGCCAGGTAGTTCAAACTCAAGATCAAAGGTCATTTGTATATTTGTTGGTAGTATTGACAGTGATAGTAGTAGACACAGTGGCTCTAATCACTTACTTTGACCATATAGAGCCATGTGTTGATCAGCAAATTTGAATCTAATGGTAACCTCTAACAATCTCCCTTTTCTCACAATGGCAAGCAGACAATTCTCATGCCACCAATAGCTCTCCTTCCTGTCATTTTTTGTCTCTTCCAAGAGCATGCTCTTAAGATTCCTATAAAAGGGTATGCTCTAATACGGCAGTGTCAAATTCAAATAGGAAAGGAGCCATTAAATTATTGTTAAAAGGAAAATTCTTTGTTTGGGCTTTTTGCCCTAATTAACAAGGCAAAACAGAGGGCAAAGAAAATTAAGAAGGACTTTATTAAATATGTGTCATGGTAACAGTATGTTGTCAGTCTGATCACTGGGGATCAGCAAGGATTTCAAGATTCAGCCAGCTTCCTCCAATTGCTAAATGTGCAAAAGACATGAACAGACACGTTTCAAACAAAGAAATCAAAGCTAAATACAGGCATATGGAAAAATGCTCTAAATCACTAATGATTAGAGAAATACAAACCAAACTGACTCTGAGATACCACCTCATTCCCATCAAACTAGCTAAAATGACAAAAGGGCAAAGTGACAAATGTTGAAGAAGATATGGGAAGATGAGGCACTAATACATTATTGGTAGATCTGTGAACTGATTGAACCATTTTGGAAAGCAGTTTGTAATTACACCTAAAAAGTTATAATATTGAATATATCCTTGGACCCAGCAATACCATTACTGTGTCTGTTTCCCAAGGAGATCAGGGAGAGAGGAAAAGAAGCCATATGTTCCAAAACATTTATAATGGGGGCAGCTGGGTAGCTCAGTGGAGTGAGAGTCAGGCCTAGAGACAGGAGGTCCTAGGTTCAAACCCGGCCTCAGCCACTTTCCCAGCTGTGTGACCCTGGGCAAGTCACTTGACCCCCATTGCCCACCCTTACCAATCTTCCACCTATGAGACAATACACCTAAGTACAAGGGTTTAAAAAAAAACATTTATAATGGCTCTCTTCTTGGTGGCAAAGAATTGGAAACTGAGGAAATGCATATTGATTGGGGAATGGCTAAACAAACTGTGGTATAAGATTATGATAGAATACTACTTTGCCATAAGAGATGATGAGCAGGCTGATTTTTTTTAAAAACTTGGAAAGAACTACATGAGATAATGAACAGTGAAATGAGTAGAACCAGGAGAACATTCTACATGTACTATATATATATATATATATATGTATCCAGAACTAATGCTGGAAGAACAAACTGGGAATGTCACTTCCAGAAAGTGAACAGAAAGGTGGAACATGAAAGACTACTTAATTCATATGTATGTGTAGGTGTCCCTGATGATATCTTCTGTGATGAGGGGGAGGGTGGGGAGGAGCTGTGACACTGTAATTCCACCAGCTACCATGATTTCTCCTCTATAAAACCCACTCTGATCACTCATACCCAAAAGGATTTCTGCTTTTTTCCAAACTCCTGAGATACTTTGTTTGCTTCTTCTTATATCCCTTATGCATCTTCCTATTCCTGCTCAGCACCTTACCTACTCAGTAAGTATTGGCTGAATAAATAAACGATTAAGGATTTCTCAGTTTATGAATTTTTAAAGAGAAAAAATCAGGAACCTGGGGGGAAAGGGGCTCTTCTTTAGAGATAAGAAAGAGAATAGTATTCAAAAGACTTTCTTGCTCCCTAGTTGTGTGACCTATCATTCAAATTGTTCTATTCTTCCTCTGCCTTTTTTGAAAACTAAAAATGAAGAAGGATATTTAAAGAGATTCCAGGGTTGTAGGAACAATCACTCAAAGTAAAATTTTTTCTCTCTTTCTAATTTTCCCTTAAATAATTCTGCAGAATCCAGCCGCTATTTAAGATTCTAAGACACGTACACAAGGCAAACCACTTGTTGCATTCTCCAAAGCAGAATAATAAAGAGGAAATGTTCCTTTGAATCACTAACTACTCTTATAGAGTGCCGTATCATTTTTTCAAAAAAATGTTTTATTGAAGTACTTTTCTTTCTTTACATAGATCAGAGGTCTGACATTTCTCAGTGTTGTTTTCCTATGTTAACATTCTCCTGCTTCTGCTAACTTTGCTCATTGTTAGTTCATTCAAGACTTCCCAAGATCCTCAGAATTCTTCCTGGTCCAATACTCCCATTGTATTCATATTCCCCAATTTGTTCAGCCATTCTCCTATTAATGGCTACACACTTTCCTTTTAATGCACCAACAAGGATTGATTAAGCAAGAGTTGTGTGCTAGGCATTTAATATACCAAGACAAAAATGAAAAGGTGCTGCCCCAAGGAGCTTTTAGTCTACCATCAGATCTCTGCTACTATAAAAAAAAGATGCTACTATAAATAGTTTTCATACACAGGAGAGTATTAAATCTTTTTGTAAAAAAAAAAGTACTCTGTTGTCATTAGCTTATCATCTGCCTTCTCTGCTTCTATTCACATACTGATTAATCACTCAAGAAGTAACAGCTATCAACTGAATCCACTACAAACTGATGTTATCTAATCTCCATGGGGCATTCACTTCTACTTATCAAACTTTTTAACTCTTCCCTAACTGATTCTCTGTAACTGTCTACAAAGTGTCTGCTCTCCTCTCTTCTATATCACCAAATCACATCCATCCTGACAAAAGACCCAACTTTACTTAGAAAATAGAAACCATCCAAGCTTTTCTCTTCTCCCCTTTTCTATACTTAAAAATCTGTCAACGTCATTTCCTTCTTCGTCTCTGATATAGAGATAGCCCTTCTTCTTGCCAATGCCAAATCCTTTTATCATTCCCTTATCCTAAATTACTTCATCTACTTGATCCCTAAATCATTTCCTCACTTCAAAAAACTTCAACTTCAATGTATGCTGAGTTCCTCCCCTGCTACCTATAAGTATATCTGAGTTTAACACTTCTTTAAAAAAAATCATTTGAGGGGGCAGCTGGGTAGCTCAGTGGATTGAGAACCAGGCCTAGAGACAGGAGGTCCTAGGTTCAAATCTGGCCTCAGACACTTCCTAGCTGTGTGACCCTGGGCAAGTCACTTAACCCCCATTGCCTACCCTTACCACTCTTCTACCTTGGAGCCAATACATAGTATTGACTCCAAGACAGAAGGTAAGGGTTTAAGAAAAAAAATCATTTGATCTTGCTCTCTTCAAGTTAATATCTCCCTGTTACACCTAGGAAACTCCTAGAAGACAATTGTTTGTAATTTTTAAAATGTTCCTAGCATTTATTTTTCTCCCAATCATTTTCCATTCGTTCCAATTGGATTCCCCACATTACCACTCTGTTAAATACAAAGGTCTATAGGTAGTTGGCATCCTTCTTTATCTCTTTAGGGTTTTTTTTGCTGTTAATACTGCTCTCTCCTGGTTCTCCTCCTACTTATCACTCATTTTTTATTCTCTTTTGCTGACATCATCTTTGTCTTTTCTTCTAATGATGGATGTCTTCTAAGGTTCCTTTCTGGGTTCTTTCTACTTATTTTAGAATATCTACCATAAATCCAATATCTTTTTTTTCTTTTTCTTTTCAGTTCCACATTCTCTCTTCCTCTGTGAGCTCTTTCTGGGTTTTCTTGGTAAAGAAACTGGAGTAGTTTGTCATTCCCTTCTCTAGTTCATTTTTTAGAAGTGGAACTGAGGGGGCAGCCTGATAGTTCAGTGGATTGAGAGTTAGGCCTATAGATAGGAGGTCCTAGGTTCGAATCTAGCCTCAGACACTTCCCAGCTGTGTGACCCTGGGCAAGTCACTTGACCCCCATTGCCTACCCTTACCACTCTTCTGCCTTGGAGCCAATATACAGTGTTGACTCCAAGAAGGAAGGTAAGGGTTTAAAAAAAAAAGAAGAGGAACTGAGTTAAATAGGGCTAAGTGACTTGTATAGGGTCACACAGCTAGTGTCTGAGGTCATATTTGAACTCAAGTCTTCCTAACTCCATGGAGAGCCTTCTATATCATGAATCCTTTAGAGTCATAGTATATTATTTTATTGATCGATTACTAAGTATTACATAGTTAATTTTCTTTACAATTTTACTGTTACTGTATAGATTACACTCCAGGTTCTACTCATTTCACTTTGCATCAATTCATAGTCATCATTTCTTATAGTTGCATAGTACTATATTACATTCGTATACCTCAACTGATGAGAATCCCTTCAGCTTCCAGTTCTGTCACCACAAAAAGAACTGCTATAATTTTTTTACATGGATGGTTCAATTTAGTATCTGAACAATTGTTCAGTCTAGTTCACTCTATTTCCAAAACATCTTTTAAATCCAACTCCTGGGTCAAGTAATTTATAATTTAACATTAATAATTTAACAGATGAGTTAACTAAGGCATAAGAAGTCAAGAATGTATAAGGGAAGTAGACAAATGGTAACTAGAATTAGGCTGGGCTGATTTTATTTTTTTTTTATTTTTAAAAAACCTTTACCTACCATCTTAGAATTAATACTGTATATTGGTTCCAAGGCAGAAGAGTGGTAAGGGCTAGGCTATGGGGGTTGAGGGGGTGGGGGAAGGTTAAGTGACTTGCCCAGGGTCACATAGGTAGGAAATATCTGAGATCAAATTTGAACCCAGACCCAGCTCTTTTTTCTGCTAAACCACCTAGCTGCCCTGCTGTCCCAATTTTAAATTATTTCCTTACTCTTCTCCAAACTGGACTATTTCAGTGACTCATCTGTTGTGTGGTTGACATAAATTGCTTCAGTTTTAGTTCATCCCTGTTTCAACTTTCACCACAAATAAAGAGCTACAAACAAAATTGATCCCATACAAATACAATTAGAGTTTTGTGAATTTTCCCCGTGCTATAAATTTTACAATGCACACTGTGTTCTCCCCCTGGTAAAAAATTCCTAGAATCTTAGGTTTTCAGAGATGGGAAGAACCTTAGAATTTACATGGTCTCATTCTTTCATTTTACAGATGAGTTCACTGAGGCTTAATGAAGTCATGCTTTGCTAAAATCCCACACTAGTGGACCAGTGTTCTATTCATTATCGCATTGTTTCTCTACCTCCTGGCCTGCAACACTAGAAAAAGCAATGCCTTGGCTCAATTTTCAGACTTTGTATCTGTTTTTCATTAACTGGCATCCCAAAAGAACCTCAAGAAAAACCTTCACCCTGAAGAATATCTCATCTCATGATTTTAAATATTTTAAACTAAGCCTTCCAGCCAAACTTTTTTTCCTCATTAAATATCTAATTCATAATGAAGTATTAATTTTACTATTTAACTCTAAAGTTGACACGATATTAATTGGCTTTAGTTTTCTGAAAGAAGAAACATGTAAGACTTTTCAAAGTTGTAATTATGTAATCTGTTCAGAAAATGTATGGCTAAATAAACAAATAAAGAAGCAAAAAAATGAGTCAACAGATGAAGGAAAAATCTATGTATACATATATATATATATATATATATACAAGAGCAAACAAATTAATACATAGACAAATGGAAAGATTAATAGATGAATAGGTATACATAGATAGACGAATGGAAAGATAAAGTCAAGCAAAGAAGCAAAACATGATTGGACCAAATTAGAACCTGAAATATTACAATTATTCTCACAAAAAAATAAATTCTTATAAAGCCAGTATGGGGTGGGTGAATTTTTTCTTTTTCTATTGACTTTATTTTAGCTTTTGCCTTCAATATCTTTGCTTTTATAAAAGTAACACCGACTTTGTCACAACTTGTATGCAGCGATTGGAGCAAATAGCTATCCGTTTAATAACATTTAAAATAATGTAATTGTCATTTTCTAAATGCAAATGAGTGTATTCATCACCCATTTATTACTTCCCCCAAACAGGGGTAACTTATATAATTATTTTCAATTGAATTTGAAAGGAGCTCCATCAAGAGCATGTCCTACCAATAGGGATCTCTTTGGTTTCTAGGTCCCCAATCATGCCAAGATTATCCTATGTCATTGTTGATCATGCTGTGAATATAATAGAAATGACTGATGACCTTTTGTGATAGATGAAGTATATTTCACTTAATTAAATTTTTTAAATATCCAATTAGGACCATTAGTCGTAGTAAAATCATTACTTTGCAATCCATACTCTTCAGTGCACATACTTAAAAGAAATATAGCCCTATCAGTTCTATTTTGTTAAACTTATATATGGTCTGAGTAATAATGTTAGACAATACATGTGACACATTAGTATCCAAAATGCAAAAAGAGTGAGGCTTAGACTGTGTTAAAAAACCAACTTGGAGGAGATGTTGAACTTGTGTCTTGAATAATTATGCTAAACTATTTTTCGCAAACAACAGTGAAATGTTGTTGAATTCACACTGTGCTGAAATTTTGAATGTTACATTTTTTTAAAATACATTAATAACTCCATTTTGTCTTTCTCCATTATCTTGTGAAGCTAAGTTTCAGCTATTTATAACTGACTTGATTTTGGACAACCCATAAGATTACTCCACCTCCCAAAGGTCACTACCTTTAATGACTTACAAAACTACCCTCTCCTTCTCACCTCAATGTCTCCTGATTCTTTCCACCAATAAGAAACCAGGTGTCTCAATCCCAACACGCTGTTTTTCCTGTTTTTCAATCCCTCCAAACTATGTAGAAACCAATGGCTTATGTCTTTGGTTCTGAAACCCTTGGGTCCAACTTGTTTTTGCAACATCATGAATTGCTAAATAAATCCTTTGTCTGGATGAAGTTCGGTTTCTTCATCTCACTGTAACCAGAAATCTGTGTTCCAATTTTAATTTTACCACTTGCAAACTGTGTTACCTTAGCTAAGTTTATTCTCCTTTCTAGGTACAATGTTCCTTTTGAGTGAAATTAAAAGATTGAACTAGATAAAAACTCTCTTTTAGCTCAAATGGTCTATGATTCTATAAAATGGATTGACCAATCTACAAATAATTATATATAACAATAAGTAAATATTTATCTGCCTACTGTATTCCAGGCACCATGCTAAATGGTGTGGATACAAAAAGAGGCAAAAGACATTCCTTGCCCTCAAGGAACTTACAATCTAAGTTTGATACTTTTTTTACCTTACAAAGTTACTATTATTGTTAACAAATGTTGCTGGATGATTGGATAGAGCCCTGGAATGTGGAGTCAGAAAATCTTAAATTCAAATCTACTTCAATATCTTCCAAGAAAACCTCAAAAAGGATTATTAAAAGTCAAACAGGACTGAAAGGATTGAACAAACCAAACTCAAACATTTTTTAGGTCTGTAACCCCTAGAGGAGTCATTTAACCCTGTTTGCCTCAGTTTCCTAATTTGTAAAATGGAGATAATAACAGCGTCTACCTCCCAGAATTGCCTTGAGGATAAAATCAATGAATATTGATAAAATGCTTTGTTAAATGCAAGTCCTAGTACTACTAATTGCTTTCAAAATGTGTAAATATAAATGTGATGGCTGTTTAGGTTTCTAGGATCCATGCCTATGACAGAAATCAAGTGATTAGTAATGAGCCAACAATGAAATCAAGTTGCATGAGATCATAAACCTAGAGCTAAAAGGGACCTAAGAAATTATTTAAACCAAATCCTCCTCCCTTTCTACAGATGGGGAAACTGAAGTCCAAAGGACATAGGTATTAAGTAGAAGAGGCAAAATCCTAAACAGATGATAGTGGTCATATCTACATAAGAGGAAATCATCAAGCTGAGGAAAAGTGAAGTTGCAATATGTTACTGGTTTGATTTTGTAATATCTTGCCCCAGTAAAGAAAGGAGCACATACATAGCAGCTATAGCTGACACTGGTTGCATAGAACTTTACATTTTACCAAGTATAAATATTTGATCCTCCCAATAGTCCATTAAGGTAAATACTGTAAATGTTATCATTCCCATTTTTTGGAATAAGGAAACATGAACCCAGAGAGATTGAATGACTTGCTAAATAAATGTCAGAGCCAGTATTTGAGCCCAAGCATATCCACTATACTAGCCATCTCTCATTTTAAGCGACATACCCTAAAATTAACTTGAGGTTTATAATTGGTTAACATCAATCTAGAGACAGGATCCTGCAAAACTGTACTGCAGAACATTGAGATGAAAGATGAAGAAATGACTTAAAAGAAATAAAAATAAGTAATCTAAGGGCCATAGAGAGAAAAACAGCAGCCCATTACTAGAATAGTGTCCAGATCCCACAGGTATTCTGACAATAGATTTAATTTATATTTATTTAATACTAGCAGGAGGTTACTAGGGAAACCTTTCAAGATTCAAAATACTAAGTAAACTGCACAGACTTAAATGTAAATGTGAATTGAACCATCTGAAAACACTTATCAGTCAAATGTTTCATTCATCTTCTGTAAGGCTGCTACTCCCTAAAAAGTATGGGCAGAACCAAACAGAAGTGTGTAACATGGAATATATTAATCACTAGCTCTTGGATGCTCACAGGTGATCTCAGTTTCTGATTTTAACTCTATCACTACACATAATAACTGAAACACTGCAAGAATTTTCTTTTAGAGTTTAATGGCAAAATTAATGAGCAGAGGATAAACAATCAAACTGTTCATTTTTCATAATACTAAGAATTTTGATTTTATTAACTATCTTGCATTCCCTGAGAAATTAGTAATTCAAGAAGAAAAGAATAGTGTTCAGACAGATTTGAGAATAGCTATGTTTCTGGAATTTAATATCCATAATATCCACTTGGGTTGACCATTGTTGATAAAATTAAGATGAAGGATTCAGTGAAATTTTTATGTGTGTTTTTGTATAGATTTCAAACAGAAGTAGGCACTGTAACTTGGCCTTCAGCATTTCAGAAAAAAAAATAAGCTATATTTCCCTATTGTACATCTCTCTTTTGTCAGTGTGATGCTTTGAGGTACAAATTCATGGCAGAAGACTGAGAAGAATCTAAAAAAAGTTAATGTGATTTCATAGTGGTAACTAAATTCTCCACATCCCTTCTCCAATGTCTAAAATTCCATTAATGCAACCTCATTCCTATAGTTTAACTTTTTTATCCAGACAAAAAATGCATAAATGAATAACTTAATTCCTCTCTTCCTTCATGACAGGGCTCCAGTCCCTTCTTTTCTATAAAGCTCCAGTCAATTCCCTCAGGTCCCCAGCAAACTATTATTTTATTTTATATCTCACTTTATGTTTATATATGCATATATATAATATATGTATATGTATGAGTGGTCTCCTTTAGAACATAAGTTCTCTTTTATTAGGGATCATTTAATTCTTTATATTTGTAGCCTAGTTCTTAACACAGTACCTAGAACATAGTAATTCTTTGTAAATACCTTTTGAGTAGCAAAAATGAGAGAAACAGTTACATGGATGGTACTAGCACACTCTTTCCAAGATCAATGAAAAAAATGATTTGATTACAGCTGCAGAAATGGAGGAGGGAATGGCGTTGTGATAGAAGTGGAAGGAAAGAGTATATGGGCAGGGAGTGGCACGGTAGATGACAAGAAATTGTCTGAAGAGTGATATGAAGCTGGAACCAGGCTTAGAAGCAATGAGCAACTCAGAAAACTACCTATCAGATAAGTTAGCCCCAGGAAAGGAACTTCAGATAGAAAAGGACTAAGTCTTCCAAGCTTTGGTTTGGAGTCCAGGCTGCATGGCAGCTGGTGAGAATATGGCTGGGGAGTAAACATTAATTAGTGCTCTATTGGAGAAGCTATAAATTAGTCCAGCTGTTCCAGAAAACAACTTGGCACTCTCCTGGAAACGGGACTAAATTATTCAAACACTTTGACCTACAGATACTATTACTTAACATATATCCCAAGAAGGTCATATTCAGGAGAAAAGGAACTAAATATACTAAATTTCGTGGTGATTAAAAACCTTAAAGTGGACAGGTAATGCCTCAGGGTATAGAATGGCAGGGCTAAAGCAAGGAAGACTTACCTTCCTGAGTTCAAATATGGCTTCAGACACTCATTAGGTGGATGAGTCTGACCCCATTAGCCACAGTTTCCTCATCTATAAAATGATCTGGAGAAGGCAGTAGCAAACCACTCCAATATCTTTTTCCAAGAAAACTCCAAATGACATTACAAAAAGTCAGACATGACTGAAATAATAACAACAAAAACTTCAAATAGTGTAGGGACTCATTGCCTGGGGAATGGCTGAACACATTTGGATATATAAATATCATGGAATATTTTGACATCAAATAAAGCAATGAATATGAGGAAGGTAAGTCAAAGAAATTGGAGAAGACTTGTATGAACTAATATAGAGTGAAATAAATTGTGATAAAGAAAAAACATGCACAATTACTACAGTGATATAGAGCATGAGAATACTTAAAGACATCAGAGACCCGATCAATGCAGTGCCCAGTCTTTTTGCTGAGGGTCTGATGATAAAACCTACTATAGGCAGAGAAATAGTGAACTACAATTGTGGAATTAAGTGTACATTGTTAGGCAGAGCCAAAGTTGTTGCTATTGTTGTAGTTGCTGCAGTGGCTTTATCATATTTTTTTTTTTAAAACCCTTGTACTTCGGTGTATTGTATCATACTTTTTTTAATGAGAGAGTTCTTTTGGCAGTTAGCAGTTATTGAGAAGTAACAGTTATGTTCAAAGAAAATGCACCATTTTTCAAAAATGTAAATAAATCTGGGAAAGGCAAAATTTTGTTTCTAGTCATTCACATGAAAAACAGTGGATAATGGGGCTACTAAAATGTTGACCATATTTGCCCATGTTACCCATGGTGGTCCAGGGGCCAAGCCAAAGAATACTAATCCAAGGATTTAAAACTCTAAACTTAGTTCTGTGACTAACGTGCTGAGTGACTAACTCATTTTAAGACCTAACACTTTGTTTCAATTTTCCTGTTTCCTGTTTGTAAAATTAGAATGGCAACCCTAACTATGAAGAACAGTGAATAAAAGAAATTACTTTTTTGGTCTTGGAATGAACAGTCATCATACCCCGGTTGTGAGGTTTAGGTAAGCCCACCACTTCCTTTTCCAGAACCTGAAACTTTGCTTTTTATTCTTCTGGTCAGAATTCCAAAGTATTTATTCATATCCTCTTTAAACACTAACTCATATCTGTGGAGTTCAAATCCACATTTCCCCTGTACCCTTTTGCTCAGCTGAAATTCTGGAAGGCAACCCCTAAGCCATATGTCCTGGTCACATCTCTTCTTAAGCCTTCTCTCTGTCTCAGGACTTTGAATACTAGCACTTATTCAACTATTCAAATGCTGGACCTTGCTTCACCCTCAGGATTCAGAGTAGCATTATTCATCCTTGTCATAGTCTTTAGTTAGTGCTTGACATTAGTCATTCTTCTTACCAATTTGGCTGGAGTCCTAGTTTGTTGCCTACTCTAGTTAACTGCGACACATATTTCATAGGGGACAAGTTTGACAATAATAACTGACAAAAATAAAATGAAAACTAAATGAACAAAATGAAAGTTTTTGCTGTCAGGGAGTGTACATCATAACAGGAGAGACTATAAAGATAAAAATATAGACACATAAATGAATGTATAATCATACATATACATGCACATATATAGTAAAGCATTTGACAAAATCATATTTTTCTTGTAGACAGTAAAGTGACAGACATGATAATATTATCTTAATAATTCTTTAACATTAGATAGTTTAAGGATTATGTGAATTGAGCAACTCAAAGAACAGTTGTTAACAGCATGAAATAACAGTTGAAAAGAAATCTATATTAAGAGTATTCCAGGAATCTATGTTTGCCCTTGAGTACCTTAAAAGTTCTGTCAATTACTTGGAAAACAGGAAAAGATGGCATGCTTTTCTAATGTACAGATGACACAAAGCTAGAAGTGTAGCGAGCTTATCAGAAGATAGTATTCAGAAAGATCTCAATAAGCTCAGTTTAATTTTTAAAATTAATTGCAGTAATTTAAAATCATAAACTTGAGCTAAAATATTAATTTCTCCAAAGTAAGATGGGAGATTAGAAATCATATCATCTAAAAAAAGGAACATTGATGGTTTTGTATACTCTGAGATCAATATCAATCAACAATTTAATATGGAGGTTTTAAAAAAGCTTATTCTACCATAGACTGGATTAAAAGAAGCCATATACAGAGCATTAGAAATGATGAACCTTCTACTTTTATGTTCTCTGCTGATTGAATTTCATCTGGAATATTTTGTTCAGTTCTGTAGCTGACACATAAAAGGGAGTTGGTAATCTGGAGAATACCAAGAGTAGGGACAACCAAGTTGAATCCTCCCCATATGAGAAATCAGTTGAAGAAATTTGCATGATTAAACTGAACCACAGAAACAATGATCTTTGTCTTCAAGTATTTAAAGGACTCTCATAGGGAAGAGTGACTAGATATGTGGTTTGTTTGGTTTTTTTCTACAGGTCAGATCTGAGAGCAATGAGGAGAACTTATAGAGTTTTGGCTTTTAGCTTGATTTAAAGAAAAATTTCCTAACATTTTTTGTTGTTATTTATTTTGTTCAGTCATGTACAACTCTTTGTGACCCCAATTAGGGTTTTCTTGACAAAGATACTATAATGGTTTCCTATTTCCTTCCCCAGCTCATTTAACAAATGAGAAAACTGAGGCAAATGGGATGAAGTGATTTGCCCAGAGTCACACAGCTAATAAGTGTCTGAGGTCACATTTGAACTCAGGAAGATGAGTTTTCCTGATTCCACACCCAGCACTCTACCCACTGTACCCCAGCTGCCCTCCTAGTAATTAGGAATACTTAAAAGCAAAAAAATTTCATTGAAATGTAACAAACAATTTGACAAAATCTCTCATGTTTTTCTTGTGGATGAACTGGAGAATTACAGAAGTGATAGTACTGCAGTTAGATGGATTAAGGTATGTTTATATGGAGCAACTCAAAAGGTATTCTTAATAGCATGATAATGCATCAGAAAGAAGTTTCTAGTAAAGTGTACCTCCTTACCTGATGTCTTCAAGAAAAACCCAGAAGACCATTTATCATAGATGTTGTAGAAGGAAGACTTGTTCAAAATGTTCATATAGATGGCTGCTAGTTTTTGTTGTTCAGTTATTTCAGTTGTGTCTGACACGTGTCATGCCTCCAGTTAAGACTTTCTTGGCAAAAATACTGGAGTGATTTGCCATTTCTTTCTCCAGATTGTTTTATAGATGAGGACACTGATGCAAACAGGGTTAAATGACTTGCCTAGGGTCATACAGATAGCAAAATATCTGAAGCCAAATCTGAATGCTGATCTTTCAGCATGCAGGCTGGGCATTCAATCTAAGGTGCCACCTAGCTGCTAAAGTTCCTTCAAATATGTTTACTGAACATATTTGTTCCTTCTGTTATGTTTACTGAACACATGAGAAAAGGTTATAAAAACAGGTTTAGAACTAGAAATGGCCTTAAAAGTCATTTAGTCCAAAGAAATGATAGCCCAAAGAAATTAAATGACTTTCCCAAGATCACAGATCTAGTGAATGGCAGAACAAAGATCTCAACTGGGATTATTAAGTTAGAATCATATAACAAGCTACTTCTCAACGTTTTAATGAAGAAAATATGTTATTCACTGAGATTGTAGTAACTATTTACAAAGGGAGGGGATATGAAAAAAGAATTCAACATACAAATTATCCAGGATGGTTTTGATGTTGATCTTTTTTGACGTATAAAAATAGGCTGAAGCAATGCATATGTGGTAGATATCCTTTGGACATATTTGTTTGCCTTCTTGGAGAATGTTCAGTTACCAACCAGAATCCTTTGGACATACCACAAGGGCCACCTCTCCCTTGGCTGTTCTTCCTTCTCACTTTGAAACACAAAGGGTACAAACCTTTTCAGGAATTGGAATTTCAGGAATTGGGATGGGGAAAGAGTGGTAGGAGGAGGTGTCATTCCCCACTATCTAACTGTAAGCTGTGAGCACATGCTAGCTAAACAAGTTGGTGCTTGAGATGGAACCATCTCCATTTTGTGTACATATAGATATATATGTATGTATGTATATTTGTGGATGTGTGCATACATAAATATATATACATACATAAACACACATATATTATACATATAATTCATATAAACTGTTTCATGCCCCAGTGAATACTAGCATGAATACTAATTTCAAAAATGATTGCATTAGTTGTATGAGGGTTCTTCAATATATATTATAATTCTTTTGTGTTTACCAATTTCTTTTCTGTGTAGGAACAAATGATCTGTACCATATCTGATTCATATTTGCATCTTGGGCAGCTCTTAATTTTTTTTTTAACCCTTGTACTTTGGTGTATTGTCTCATAGGTGGAAGATTGGTAAGGGTGGGCAATGGGGGTCAAGTGACTTGCCCAGGGTCACACAGCTGGGAAGTGGCTGAGGCCGGGTTTGAACCTAGGACCTCCTGTCTCTGGGCCTGACTCTCACTCCACTGAGCTACCCAGCTGCCCCCATCTCTTAATTTTTTATTACTCTCATTTGAGGGGGGTAATCCTAGATTAGAATCAAAAGTAAAATTTTTGAGCAATTGAGGTAGAGCAATTTGTGAGGAATTAGAGGAACTACTTTCCCTTCTTAAGAAATCAAGCTCTTGTCTAATAACTAACCCAGCATATATCAAAATATCTGAGCATAGAAGAAAGAGAAAGGGGAGGGGACAAGTACCCTGACCTTTTGTGAGTCCCAGCAGCACTTGCCTGTAACTATTCCATTATATTTATACACAACCATCTTAGAAACTGAGTCTTTGTTTTTAAATTGCATGATATTTTTATTCTATTTTAGAGAAATAGCCTAAATGATTTTAGAGGCATCTTTAGGATATATTTGTCTATATGATCAATTCTCTCTTGCTAGCCTAGGGAGTCCCAACTATCAGTGAGATAATATTTGTACAACCACTTAGCACAATACCTAGCATGTGATAGGTGCTATATACATGTATATTCTCTTCTCTCTCCTTTACCTCTTCCTATCTAAATAAGAATATAAGCACCCCTGAATCCAATTTTTATCCATGTTTCCATCTGAGGTTGGCACAAGCACTGTCCTTACAGAGTCTTAGGGTAACTTTCCATAGTATAAAGTGTTTTCTTTTGTACCTGACTCTAGAATTCATTTGTCCTGTCCTCTCCTCTCTGCCTCAGGTTCTATAAGCAGTAATAATTGGGTTCACAGAATAGATGGCTGTGGAGCAGTCTTCAAATACCAAGCACTCAATAAATACTTAAATACCACCAAAAAGCTGTCTTGTTCAGTTTCTTGAAACAACAGTTTCACTTAGAATAACACACTGGAAACACTTAATATGAGAAAAATGAAATGATGGAAACCAAATAGTTCCCATCTTCAAAGACGAATGTTACCATTTGAAATATTTCTGGAATATAATTGCACACAAAAGTCATTCGCAAAATTCATGTCCTCTTGATAAGAAGGGGGGGGTTGTTTTTCAAATCCCTTGATATTTATGAAATCAAGAGTAAAAGAGGCAGTGCTTTGTTATTTTATAAAAACAGAGAAAGTGGCTGTGAGGAATCAAATTTTGGTTCACCATAGGGCTCAAGATCCCTTATGGAACCCAATAAGAAAAGCAGTTAGAGCACATCTAAATGAGTAATACAGCTCAGTGCATTAACTGTCTCTGACAGCTGGCTAACTAGCCAGCAAACAGCACTAAGTAATAAAAGAGATGTCTGTGTGGGTTGGTGGTATAAAGGTGCCTTAGGAAAAGCCAGTGACTAAGCCTCCAGCACACCACCACAAATGTATGTCTCATCGGTGAAGTTCCATCTGGAGCAATCTAGCCATTTGTGTGGCCTTGTGCATTCGTCTTGCTGTTCCTATTCCCCAGTATTCCATTTTAAGCCATAAGCACCAGAACCTAATTCTGGTTCCTGTCAGAAAGAAACAGTTCAGGTTAGGAAGATTACATGCCTTGGGCTTCCATCAGTTTATTCTTCTCTATAAGTCTTCTTTGAGATTTCGTCTGCCCACTCAGTGTTCCAAGACCCAGGTGCTGGCTCGTGTAAGTGGCTATTTAACAATAACAAACCAGGCATAGTGGATATTAAGTAGGTCTCAGAATCAGGAAGACCTCAGTTCATTCCCCATCTCTGACACATACTGGCTATGTTTCCATAGGCAAGTCATTTAATTTCTCAGTGCTTTAAGCACTTCTTGAAGTTGTAAAGAAGGAGGCAACCTTCACTGATACTTAGTTATATAGCTAATGGAGAGTCACTGGATTTTATTAAATAGGTGGGATGACATGGGTATTGCAACATCTCTAGGGCTATTTCCCCAGTAATAGGCCAGATCCCCACAGAGCATCTGACTACTCCTATTCAGGGGTCTAGAGGCAATCATGAGTGTCTCTGGGTTTTCTAGTACCATAAGCCAAGTTCCTCCACTGTTGGGTGAATTCATTATAAACCAGAGTTTATTAGCTTTTTAAAAAGGTATTTATTGGGGATGTATAGCAAGGGCATTTAAATGTTTTTTAAAATCTCTACCCCATGCGAGAACTCATTCTCCCCACAAAATAAATCCCTAGGAAAAGTGGGCTCAAACTTTAAAAGAGCACATGTGGTTCCTAGAAATGCTTTTTTCTCTTCATGGACTACTCCATGAAGCAGAAATCAGGGTAATTCCCTCTCAGTACTTGTTCTCTAGATGAGACCACATCTAGTTAGAATCCCTTGCTGGCTGAGCCAGCTTGCTGTGTTATACATAGCTCCCAAAGTATGTCTGAGTATTTCAGTCTATCATAAAAGAAATCATTTCACTTCCTTCCAAACTGATTAAAAACTTATTCCCACCTAGTTTACACCCTTGAGTGAATGGAGTTAACGCTTCAATGGAGCTTTCTGAGATTTTGGCAATTGTTTGGGGTAAGAATGGAAACCCCCACTGTTATACCGGGATATGTATGCTTTAGGAAAATTACTTTGATAACTGAGAGGATAATGTTTGGATTGGGGCAAGACCAATTCAAAGGATATTGCAATAATCCAAACAAGAGGAGATGCATGCCTGAACTTTGTTTGTGGGAATGAGGAGAAGGGAAAATATGTGAGAGGTCTTGTGAAGGTAGAAATTACAACATTCTATAATGAATTGAATATGAGAGAAAAAGTAAGAATGAGGAGCAGAGGATAACGTCAAGGATGCAAGGTATGGAAGGACTACTGTTGCATATCATAACTTTGCTTTTCTAAAAACATCAAATTTGAAATTTTTATGCTGTCTTTTTTTTAAACCCTTACCTTCCATCTTGGAGTCAATACTGTGTATTGATTGGCTCCAAGGCAGAAGAATGGTAAGGGTAGGCAATGGGGGTCAAGTGACTTGCCCAGGGTCACACAGATGGGAAGTGGCTGAGGCCAGATTTGAACCCAGGACCTCCCATCTCTAGGTCTGGCTCTCAATCCACTGAGCTCCCCAACCGCCCCCTATGCTGTCTTTTTAAGAGGATGAAGGGATCTGGAATAATCATGTAGTGGAAGAAGAATGAGGACTTTACCTCTACTTAAACCTACCCCCTTAGGAATATAAAAAGTAATTCTGTGCCTGGACCTTAGTAAGCTCTTAATAAATATTTATTGACCAAAATGAGTATTTGTTCACAAGCCCCAAGACAAGATATAAGCCCAAATGGAGTCAGGAGGGAGAAGAACTTAACAGACAAGTTCTACTGGTCTTTCAGTTGTGTTCAATAATTCTCTTTTGAAAAATGTTTTATTGATGCCTTTTGTTTATTTCATAGTTACTTTAGGATCATAGATTTGGAACTGAGATGGGGTCTTATACACCTCCTCAATTTTTTTTAGAAAGTGGAAACTGAGATCGAGAGAGGTTAATCAATCAATAAATAATCATTTAGTCATATGGTGGAGGCCTCATTTTTCTTCTATAACAAGATTATTCTAGTCTGATAACTTCACATCCCCTTGAAAAAGACTTTTAATTCCTACTTGAAAATTGGTTTTGTAGAAACTCAGCACTAAATACAGAACAGAGATCATTTGTAGAACATGGCACCCTTCCTTAAGGTCACAGAGATGGTTAAACAGATGAGTATGTACTGGAACCCAGGTCTTCTGACTCCAATTCCTGTGCATAGACTCTCTATACCATTTTGTTACTTTCATTATATCCCTCTCCATTTGAACCTGAAAAATAGTTCAATAGAACACACCAAAGTGGCAACTGCATCTACCAGCATAAGCAAAATTCCCCACCCATAGTCCCCCACCACTGCAGTGAAAAGAAGGAAGTACATTTCCTCATCTTGTCTTCATGGTTAAAAATATATGTATTTTTAAATAGTTAGAGCCATCAATTTTATTTTATTAATTTTTCCCTTTGTTCTCTTAGCCTTTATCCATATCTATTCAATTAACAAACATTTATTAAACACCTGTGATATCTGATGTGTCAGATATCAGTAGAATATGGTGGAATCAAATAAAATAAATTAAATAATCCCTACTCACACTGCAAGTAGGTAGCTGGCTTAATGGACAGAGTGCTGGACCTGTAATCAGGAAGACTAGAGTTCAAATTTGGCCCCATAGACTCTCACTATCTGTGTAGTTTAGGCAAGTCACTTAACCTATGTTTGCCTTAATTAACTGAAGAAGTAAAAGGCAAACTACTCCACTATCTTTGCCAAGAAAACTTCTTACAGGGTTCCTAAAGTGAATAACAACACACACTGTAGGCAAATCGTACCTAAAAAAGACAAAGAATAAATACTCAAAAAGAAAAAATTTAAAGTAGTTAAATAAAAGGTTGTTTGGTATTAGCAGTTAGGGAAATCAGGAAAGGCTTTATGTAGAAGATAGTGATTTCATTTTGTGTCATCAAGGAAGAGAGAGATTATCTATGAGGGATAGATGAAGAGAAAGTACTTTCCAAGCATGTTAGGTAGCCAGTACAAAGGCATAGAGATTGGACATTAAACGTAGTATGTAAAGAATGAAACTAATTTGTCCAGATTGAAGGATGCAAAATGGGAAATAATGCTTAATGAGGCTGGAAAATTAAACTGAGGCCAGGTTATGAAATGCTTTAAAAGGCAAACAAAGGTGTTTATATTTTACATGAAAAGAAATAGGAAGTCAATAGAGTTGATTGAGTAGAGAGTCATGTAATTAAATCTTCCTAATTACTTTTGTAGCATAGTGGAATGGATTAAATGGGGAAAGATTTGAGATAGGACACCATTCAAGCTTGAGGTGATGAAGGCTTGTGCTTAGGTATAGTTGTGTAAGAAGAAAGAAGTGGCTAGATACAAAAGATGTTATGAGGGAGAAACAGCCAAATTGCCAGTTAATTAGATATGTAAGATGAAGGAGACTGAGGACATGAGGATAATTTCAAGGTTATGGACCTGGAAGACTGTAAAGACAGTGGTGACAATAAAAATAAGGAAGTTTGGAAGAGGAGAATGTTGGGGGTGGGTAGAGGAAGAAGATAATTCAGTTTTAGAAGTGTCGAGTCTCCTATTTCTCCAGAATCTGGGGTTTAAAATAGTCAATAAGCAACTGGTGATGGAAGGCTAATATTGAGGTGAGAAACCAAGGCTGGATACATATATACATACATACTATCTTTATCTGTCTACCTATTTATATATATATATATATATATATATATATATATATATATATTGTATATATCTGAGTCATTTACATAAAGATGAAAATTGAACTCATGGAAGCTTATTACCACATCAAACAGAGGGATAAAGAACAAAGAGAAAAGATCCTAGCATAGAATCCTGGAGGATTTCCATTGCTAGGGATCACAGTCTTAATGATGAACTGGAGGAGTATTTAGAAAAGAAGGAAGAGAATCACAAGAGTGTAATACCATGAAAATCCCCACAGAGGAGAAAGGATAGTGCTTCTACTAATGCCACACTGTATCAGTTCATATAAATCTTTCCATGTTTCCCTGAGGTCTTCATATCCATTATTTTTTATTTTTGAATAATATTCCATTACATTTATATACTATATACAATATGTCAGCTATTCATTAGATCAGTGATGGGCAAACTTTTTAAAGAGGGGGCCAAAGGAAAGAAAATGCTCATCTGTCAGTTTCTAAGGCAACTCTTTTGACATTTCATTGTATTGTATCCTATTCATTGTATTCGTCAGGTTAGGAATAATGTCATATGGCCTGATAGAACATTTCAGGGGGCAGAATCTGGGGCATGGGCTGTAGTTTGCCCATCACTGCACTAGATGATAGACAGACATTTCATTCTTCCATCTTAAATTCAATACTGTGGTTTCCAAGGAAGAAGAGTGGTAAGGGCTAGGCAATGGAGGTTAAGTGACTTGCCCAAGATCAAACAGCTAGGACATGTCTGAAGCCAGATTTGATCCTCAGACTTTGTATTTCTATTCCTAGCTATCAATCCAATGAGCCACATAGCTGCCTTCTGACATTTCATTTCTAATTCTTCACTAGCACAAAAAGTTGTCCTCATTGATCCTCCTACATCTTGCTTGCAATATGATCTTCTTACAAACAAACCATAGTACTACCACTGGAATGTCCAGCTCTATCCTGGCTGATTGGGGAGGAGGGAGCAAAAGTAATCTCTTCTCCATTCTGTATCCTGGCGAGTCAATCCTTAAATCTTCATTATTGTAGGATTTGTAATATATAGCATCTCATACCTGGTAAAACCTATAAATAGATAACCTAGGGTATTATACCTTTAACTTTATAATGAGTGAGGACAAATGGGAACAGTATTATGACTTTGAACAGTTGGCAGCAGTATTTAGCCTTGATCAGACAAGATCAAATGGTGTTACCTGACAGTGGAAGAAATAAAAGTCTTGGTTAGAATAAAAACCTTATATTGACCTCTACCTATATAATTTTTCGAATAAAAAAGAAGAAAAGAAAATTGAACAGTAGCAAGTGAAGCCATATGGGATTAGGTGTCTTGGCAGGTAAAAGTCTCTCAAATCTTTCTGACAGTGACTGAGATACAATAGTGCTTCAAGGTATGCAAACACTCCAAGTAATGGCAAATATATTTAACAAGCACATTAGTACCTGAGAAGACTGACAATAAGAAACCTGAGAAATGGGGCAATTTCACATTTCCCTATCATGGAGCTTTGTTTCAAAATGGAAATTTTCTTCTTCATTTTCATTCAGAATACTGCAACAATGAACAATACATTTTTCATGAGGCTGGAGTGGGTATGCAGATGACTGTCTTCCTGATGTGCAAATAAAATAGAAGGAATTACCTGAAATGGCATTTTGATTTATCTTTTTTATTTTCTATAGTATGATCACTGTCATAGTTCAGAGTCTAAGAACATGCTTAGAACCTCCATTCTTTCCCCCTTGACATAAAATGTATCCCTAAGGTTTATGAAAGTCTATTTTCTTATTTATTTTTATTCAACAAGTAGATGTTAGGATTAAAAACCTTGAGAGTAGACAAGTTGCTATGTGAACAAGACAGAGTACAGCTGTCCACGAATGCTCTTTACTTATTTAACTGGGAATTACCCAGAACATTTAATGGACCTTCATTGTCCATTTTCACTGGACCAAGTTGAGAGATGGAGAGAGAGAGAGAGAGAGAGAGAGAGAGAGTACAAAACACCTTCAGCTGTTCCTTGGCTCAGAAGTAGTCTTATAGTTAGACATATGCAAAAATACACATTTATGTATATACATGTACATATATGTGAATGATTACATATATATAAATATAGACACATAAATATACTAAGATGATGTTCTAAAACTAGATTTCTGAATTTACAATTTGCGGATTGACTTCTAAAAGAACTTTCCCATATTTCCATACACCAATAGGTGCTTCAACATTTTTTTGTGGGAGGAAAGTACTTTCTAAAGTCATATAATCATTGGATAGAGGGTCATCTGATGCAGACGAAGTACTTAAATAAAGAGAAATTGAATTGGGGTTACTTTGGATCCTGAGGGAAGAAGGAAAGAAATGCCATCAATCAAAGAAGCTATGCTTTCCTTTCATACTTCTATGAGCCAAGGAAAAGGAGATAAGCCAATTGTTTATGATGGGAAAGAATATATTTAGTTTAAGTGAGCAACTACAGGGTTATTTGATATTATTTAAAGAAAGGAAGAATAGAATCATAATCTAAAAACATAAGGGACCTCAGAGGCCTTTAGTCTCACTCTTACGTTGAACAAGTGAAGAAACTGAGACTTAGTAAGGTTAAGTGATTTGCTTAGGATCCCACAGGTAATAAGCATGACAAAGTGATTTGAACTCATATCTGACTCTGAAGTCAGTGCTCTTCCCTCTGTATGACAATGAAGAATTTGAAGTTTGGGTCATTACATTTTTAGGACTGTTATTAAGCTTTACAAAAAGGCAAAGCACTGAAAGTTGTGGTGAGTAAAGTGTTACAGACATTCTTCCCCCTAGTTTACCATTTCCTGTAATGTAAGAAGTAGAATAATAGAGTAGGCTAGGTTGGAATTCACACTCTGACAGTAGCAACGTTACTAGGTAAATTCTATAACCTCTTTGAGCCTCAGTTTCCTCACTCTAAAATGAACGTTATTAATGGACACATAAGAGTTTAGTTAAGAAAATACTTTGAAAATACTTTATAGACCTTAAAGCCCTATATAAATGTAAATTGCTATTAGCAATTCAATTTGTTTTCTTTGCTGAAAATCCTAAGGTGTAAAAGTGTCATTTAGTCCAGTTTTCTCCTTGTGGCTCAACAAAGAAAAGCCTTCATCTTTCTCCCTTCTGGTAATAGAGGACTAAAATTCCCCCGATTCTGAATAAATGCTTGGACTTTCCTTTGTGTGTTTACACCATTGCACTCATCTCTTTACACCCTCTTTTGGACTAGTGCCTTTGCCAGCCAATAGATTTATTGCCTGACCTTTCCCTTTAAAATAAGTGGTGTTTATGCTTCCTCCTCCAAACCAGGGACTTTGGCAATGCCATCATTTTTGTACCACCAATACTGGTAAATCAGTGACACTTTGGAAAAACAAAAACAAAATCTTGCTGTGGCTGATTTCATATTTCGCAGTAGTTCTGCTAGAGAGACATTATGACTTTTCAGTAAGTCATTTAACCTTTCTTTATTTCTGTTTTGTCATCTATAACAATTGTCCCCCTTTCTACCTCCCAACATGAAGATAAATAATTTCTACAAAAACACAGTCAGGAAAGATTTTCTATAAACTTTGAGTGGGATTGATACCACTGCAAAGAAACAATGTGGATTGTAAACCCTAAAAAGGATAAAAATGTAAAGCTTATATAGTTGTTACAAACTTTATAGTTTACCAAGTCTTTTTATGACAATAAAACTGAATAATCCAGTATAGAAAAATTGAAGCAACGTATAAATGATGCAAGAAAACATAAGTGTTACGCATTTAAGACAATAAGCTTACAATTTATGGACCCCGAAGTAACCAACATCTTCTACCATACATGTTTCAATTTGATTCTGTAATGTGTTTGAAATTTGTGTTTCTGTTTGCTTATATTTCCCATGGGCCAACTGGAGGGAAAGATGGCAAAGTCTAGGATGGAACAGTTCTGAGGATGGAACATATCTGCTATGCCAAAAATTTCCTGCTCATCCTGAACAAAAGTATCCTGAGTAAATAATTAGAATGTTATTTTGCTTTATAGCAAAGAAAATAATTGATAAATGATTTCATACACCACATTTAGGACCATGACCCAGAAGTTATCCCCAAGAAGTTTTTAGTGAAGAAACAATAATTTTATGTTTTCAAAATTACTAAGACTTAGATTTACACAAGGATTGCCATTGCAATTCTGCCTTACAGTCAAGAAAATTTTCCTGGCTTTATACTAAATGCTTAAGAATTACTATAATTATTTTTAATATTTTTGGCACACTGTCAAATTTCTGTGGCCTTGAAAATTAGAGTGGTAAAGGTGTTTTTTTCAAAGTGGTTTTCTAAAAAGAAATACAGACTACATACATTTATACATACTTATATTTTCTTGATCTGTTTTCCAAAGCTCCTGGGTGCCAATCTTATCTCTAATAGCAAAATTTAATGTACTGGGGTGACTAGCACCATAAAGGGCATTAATATTTATAAGTTCCTACTGTGGGCATTACTAGATACTCTGAGTGTGTATAGAAGTTAAAAGCTCCTAAAGAAAATTACAAGCTAAAGGGGTTGATAAAACATTCACATCTGGCATAATGGCAACTATATAACATCCATAAAAATAAATCTCAATGCACATTAAAGAATTCAACATAGATATATGGCTATATTCATATTATTTGTCCTAATGGTTCACCATCTTCTTGCAAGACAAAAGGCAATAAACATTTTTTAATGTGTACTTTATTTGTGCTTGGTGTGTATAAATATAAACAAAAAGAAAGAGTCCCTGCCCTCAAGGAGCTTTCATTCAAATAGGAGAAGGCAATATTCAAAAGGAAACTGGAAAGGGGGAAAAAGATGGTATCTGCATCTGTGTAGGAGGTATGGTAGTAAAGTCCTGAGGGTCAGAAGCAGAACTGAGAGGGGAAGGAAACATGACTGGCCTGAGGCTAAATCCAAAATGGAGACCCTGGAAGGAACTCATCAATGAAAAAAAGAGGACCATAGAGGTCAAAGGATGAATAGCACCAGACACTGAGGGAAGTTCTAGTGTGAGAGGGCAGTTGAAGAATAATAGTGGAAGAACTCCTTGAAAGTGAAAGGCAGAGCTAGCTAGATGAGAAATAAGTCTACCATCTTGTTGCCCAGATGAGATATCATTCCTTGGAGGACTTTTCTCTTTATATACTAGAATGTCAGCTCCAGATATACTTCACATTAATTCCCTGTCTATAGCTTTACCTGTTACCTTGCATTGAGATATTCTGACCCCAACTCTCGACATACTTCAACTATTTTTAATTGTAGAATTATAATTATTTTGATAATGCAATTGTTGCTCTACTTTATGGCCCCATTCACCAATCTGCAACTTTCTAAGCTATAATATACTACCCTGCTTACCACTATCTTATTTGTGTTGTCTCTCTTGTTAGAATATAACTCTTAAATTTTATAAAAATAATTATATGTAAAAACAATTTTAATCTTCATTTTTTTATTATTTTGGGTTCAAATTTGATTCTATTCTCTTCCCCTATCCCCCCTCATTGAGAAAGCAAGCAATTTGATAAAGGTTATACATGTGCAGTCATGCAAAACATATTTCTAAATTAGTCATGTTGTAAAAGAGAATACAGATGAATAAAAAAAAACGAAAAAGAAAATGTTTCAAAAACAGTATAGTTTGATCTGTATTAAAATTCCATCAATTCTTTCTCTGGAGGTGGATAGCATTTTTCATGATAGGTCCTTCAGAATTATCTTGAATCTTTGTATTGCTGAGAATAGCTGAGTCAGAATGTAGATTTCTTAAAAAGAGGGTATCCCACACACTTAGTACAGAATTTGGTCCATAGTATGTACTTAAAAAATGTCTTTTCATTTATGCATTAATTATAGCTAAAGATATAAATTCTGATTGATAATTAAGTCAAAAATTAGAGTTTCTGTTTCAATTTCTCTTGTACAGTTTAATAAAAATTTAGTTACATTAAAATGAAATGTTTTGATTTATATAATCTGTAAATAAATATATCAGCAAATGTTAGGGTATAGGAAACACAATATTGCAAAATTCAAATATGAACTTGATACTAATTTTCTTTACTTATGACCATACAAGATTTTAATGAGGAAAAATTAGTATGCTTGAAATAAATGATCAGTACTAACAGAAGTATAAAAAGGACACCAATATATTGATTTATTAAATGTTCCAACATATCTATCAGCTCTGGACTTTTATTGTTTTGTTAACTTTTTTCCTGAATTCCATTCATATTTCTCCAATGGACTACTAGAATTTCTACCTGGATATTTTGCCATTATCTAAAAATCAACCTTATTCTATGTCTAAAACTAAATTTACCATCATCCTTCAAAATTGACTCCTTGTCCAAATTTTCCTCACCCACATAGGTAAATCTTTCTTTTCCCTGGCTTCCTACATGGAACCAGTTGCCAAGATGATCTCTACTGTTCTTTCCAGCTCCATACTATGAAGTTTGTGAAATTTCAGGCACTCCTTCCTTTGGGAAATGGAAAAAAATAAATTCAAAAGTGCAAAGACCCAGCATAAAGACATTATATTACTTTAAAACTACAAGAAATTTGACAAAAGAAACAAAAGAACAGTTACAACAAAAGGGGAGGGGGAAATGTCCTTGAGGAAATTCCAAGAGAAAAATCACCAGAGAAACTAAAGAAATGAATATAATCAAGACTTATTATTAGGGTTAAAGAATGTGAAGAGAATCTGCCAGAGAGAAAAATGTGAATAACTCTAATTAAAAAAACTTTTTTAAAAATGACAAAATAAGGACTAGAATTGGAGTTTTTAATTAAAAATTGAAAGGAAAATTGATAGTCTAGGCAAACATTTCTTAATAAAGAAAAGGATATTGAATGGAAGAGACTAAATTCAAAAGTCAAAAGATAGAAAAATAGAAAGAAGCCATCTGTTCTATACAAAGACAATTGAAAAGAAAAAATATTTTAAAATACTTGAATATATATTTCAGGAAATCATAAAAGATAATTACCTAGAAGTATGGGCATAAGAAAGCAATGTACAATTTAATGAAAATACAGAATATACTAGCAGATAGGAATCCCAGATTACCTTACATCAAAATGTAATCATCATGCTCCAGAAAACCTAGTTCAAAGTGGAAAAAAAACTAATAGCTGGAAAGAAAAGGCTCAAATAATAAGAAATTTGGAAGATGTTCTCTTGAAAGAGAACTGGCTTTGGAATAAAAAAATAAAAAAAAAACCATATCTTTAAATCCTAGCTCTTAGTACTTAGTACTTGGTATTTAGTACTGGTGTTACCTGGGATAAGTCCCTTAATCTCATTAAGGTTCAATTTTCTTATTTACAAAATAAAGAAGTATGGACTAGATGACCTTCCTAAGTTCCCTTACAACTCTAAATCTCTGGATTTATGATAAACATTGGAGAATAAAAGAAAAGAAGATGAACTATTATAAAGAAGGGGAAAAAAGACTGTTTGAACTTATGGATAATTTGTCTTCTGAAAAAAAATTTTAACAGAAATATTCATTTCCAAATATTCCTTTTAAGATCATTAGGCAGTGTCTGAGATATAAATGTATGTATGAATTATATTTCAAAAAGAAAAATATATATGAATAGTTTAGCAGTGCTCTACTACTGTCCTGGTGTTGCCATGTTCCAAAAGAAAGATAATATTCTCATTTGAGAATCCCATGTTTCCTAAAGGTAGCTGAAGGAACAGAGAGACAAACCCTAAGCCTTAGTGATTTAAAAGGACTACTCTAAAGAAGAAAATTTGAGAGGAATAGACTTAATATTCAATAAAATGGAAAAAGAAGGATTTCTAAGTGGGAGGACAAAGTTTAGGTACTTACCTAATAAAAAGAGGTTTTAAAAATTACAACTTCCTGCAAAAAAAAGTACATGGAAGCAATATCCAGTGTTTTATTTAATTTTTTAAACTTTATTTTATTTTAATAGAAAATGTCCACATAAGTTTTCCAAAGTTATATGATTAATGTAGTCTCCCTTTCTTCTTTCCTCCCCACTCCAAGAGCTGACAAGCAATTCAATCTGGCTTATACATGTATTATCATGCAAAACATATTTCTACATTATTCATTTTTGTAAGAGAATAATCTTATAAGACCAAAACCCTAAATCATATACCCAAATAAACAAGTGATAAAACATATGTTTTCATTATATTTATACTCCAACAGTTCTTTCTCTGGAGGTGGGTAGCATTTTTTTCCATAAATCCCTCAGAATTGTCCTGGCTCATTGTATTACAAGTCTATCACATTTGATCATCCCACAATGTTTCAATTATTGTGTATAATGTTCTCCTGGTTCTGCTAATTTCATTCTGCATCAATTCATGAAGGTCTTTCCAGCTCTTTCTGAAATCATCCTGTTCATCATTCCTTATAGCACAATAGTATTCCATCACCATCATATACCACATTTTGTTCAGCCTTTCCCCAATTGAGGGACATTCCTTTAGTTTCTAATTCTTAGCCACCACAAAAGTGCAGCGATAAATATTTTTGTTCAAGCAGGTCTTTTCCCATTTTTTAATCTCTTTGGGATACAGAACTGATAGTGATATAACTAAGATCCAGTTATTTGGGGCTGGGCTGAGAGAGTAGCAAACAACTGGATTGATTCTATAATACAGAATATCAAATGAGGTATAGAAGGAAAAACAAATGATAAAATCCTAAGTATAAAGATTTATGGGAGGACTTCACCCATACAACAGAAGAGAGTTGCAAAATGGACAATTTGTAATTTATGAGTCATACCTAGAAGTTAATGATCCATACTCACACACTAAAAATGAAGTTAAAATTAAGGGCTAGAGTTTAATTTCCTGACCTTTAGGTAAATTTCTCTGTGCCTTAGTCTTTTCTCTATGATTATATGTTATAGATTGTTTTCAATCTGTACTCCTTCACCTACAAAATCACAAGTCCTATATAAAACCAAGAGCTAGCATTACTTGTAACAACAGGACACTGCAGTAAGATTAGAGGTAAGGTAAAGATTCTTGTCATTCCAATGATTTACCATGGAGTTAGAAATGCTAATTATAACAATAAGAAAAAGTGAAATAAACATTAATAAAATGTGGGCAAAATTATATCCCTTTGTGAACAATTTAATCATTAGCTTAAATAATGCTAGAGAGTTTTAAAAGAGGCAACAAATATCCTCAATAAAGTAGCAGCTTAAAAAATAATATCAGGGGGAAAATCAGTTTTTTTGTACATGACTATCAAAACCATAGGAAAAAGCTTAGTTGATCAATAAATATTTATTAAATCTTATTTCATGCTGGGCACTGTTGTAAGCTCATGAGTTGGGAGAGCAGGGTGAAAAACATGGTCCTTGCCCTTAAAGAAGTTATATTCTAATGTAGGAAATTATCTATTTGGCCAACTAAGTGAAACCATGGATAGAATGTTAGTCTTGGAGTCAGGCAGACTCATCTTCTGGAGTTCAAATCTACTCTCAAATACATTTTTTATGCTTCTCCTGGTTCTAGTCATTTCTTTCTGCATCAGTTTATTAAAGATGAAGCAGTACAAATTAGATAACAAAAACAGAAACAATTCAATACGATTAAAACTTTCAAGAAGGAAGATGGAGGAAAAGGAAAGAGAAAAGAGAGTTGAGCACTCGCACACTTCCTGAAAACAGATGGAGTACATGACTGTTTTGGAAATCTAGTAAATCACGATGAGGCATTGTTCCAGATCTGGTCAGTGCAGGTAAAGAGGAAGAGAGTTGATGGGAGAGGAAGGAAGAGAGAGAGAGAGAGACAGAGAGGAGAGATAGATAGAGAAAGGGGTGGGGGAGGTTTGTGGATACTGAGAAATTGGCCCAGCCAAGAAGAATATTGCTGAGCATTTCTTCTCTGGAAGACACTGTACATTAGGCTAAAAATGGTGCCCAGATCCAACTTGTAGAGGTCACAGAAACAGGTTCCAAAATATATCTATCTAAATCTATCTTTATTCTATATAAAGATAGATAGATGCAGATAATATTAATATATCATGTGAAGGTTTGCAGAATAATATTAACCCATAAATATGTAGATTTCCAAAGTACTTCACAGTAATCCTGGAGCTAGATAGTAAAAATATTGTTATTTTATCTTTAGAGATGAGGAAATTGAAGCTCAGAGATTAGGTTAACTTAAAAAATCTGAAATGGGATTCCATTATTATTGAATATTATTATTATGTGTGTGTGTTTGTAAGAGAGAGAGAGACAGAGAGAGAGAGAGAGACAGAGAAAGACAGAGACAGAGAGAGACAGAGAGACAGAGAGAGACAGAGAGAGAGAGAGAGAGAGAGAGAGAGAGAGAGAGAGAGAGAGAGAGAGAGAGAATAATACCTTTAAGGTTCTCACACTTAAAGAATATGCTCATGGATCTTTGAATTTGATGTTGCTCTTCTTTTCCTAGATAAATATTATTAAAATTTTTCTAAAAATAAAATAAAATAAATTTAAAAAATAAAATAAATATTATGTCAAATATTGTATGAGGAATTGGCATAAAGGACATCTTCCTGAGTTGTTTTTTTTCTGGGTGTTTGGGGTCTAAGTAATATTAAGCAAGCAGAAAGGGAAAGGGAATGGAACAAGCATTTATTAAGTTTATTGAGCCAGGTACTGTGCTAAGCACTTAAAAATAATCACTTGATTGATATACGCAATCCTGGGAAGTAGGTGCTATTATCTCCATTTTACAGTTGAGGCCAACAGATTAAATGATTTACCTACAACCAGTGAGACTGTAAGGCTGGAGTTAAACCCAAATCTTCCCAAAACTGGGTCCAGCATTCTATCCAGTGCAATACCAAGCAGTTCAGAAACTGAAAAAAGGTACAGTAGTTCAACTTAAAAGAATGAAATACTCCCCTCACCCTCCCCCCAAAAAAACCCAACCTTAAAAACTCATAACATCTCAGTGCTATTTTGTGAATACCTAACTATAGTCTTTTCCACTGTGTACAGGTAGTTATTATTAGCCCCTTTGGTGATCAACAATTTGTCATACCCCCAAAGTTTTTCAATTTGGTCCACAGAATCAAAGTATATGCTAAATCTATTTTTGAAAAGTAACTTCTGTCATGTGGGGAGAGGGAAAAACAGTCTGAAAAAGTTCTAAATCACTATTATCAAAGAAACGCATATTAGAACATGAAATAGCATCAAACCCATTTAATAAAAATTATTTTGTAAAAAGGTAAGCTATTGGAGAGGTGGGAAAAAAGAAATAAGAATTCACTGCTGGTGGAACTGTGAATTAGTTCAGCTATTCTGGAATAACTCAAATTAGAATTATGCAAAAATTTTATAAGATTATTAATAACTCTTGTATATGGAGATTTTTATAACACCGCTGGGATGTTGTTTGCAGTATGAGAAGACTGGCTTGTATTAAAATTTTCACAGCAGCATATTTATTATAAAAGAAATAAGCAAATGGAAAATAAAATATATTTATATATACCTATTGATTAGAGAATGGCTATACAACTTAGGCATATGATTATAATAAAAAAAAAACGGGAAGAACTCAGAAAAACATTTTACCATTTTTTTACCATTAACTTAAAGCTGCTCTAGCCTCCAAACTGGACTACAAGATGCCATTCCTGGGAGGAGCTAAGCCAATCTCCTGTATACTCCCTCTCATCTTCTCTTTACTTCTGGGGCAGCCTGCTAGTCATCTTATTAATGACTTGAAAAAAGACATAGTATGTTTATTTAAAATGCAGGTGACACAAATCAGGAAATTGTGACTAATGTATTGGCAGCTTAAAGTGATGTTTGAAATTAATAAAAAGGCCAGCTAGGTAACACAGGGGATAGAGCACCAAGTCTGGAGTCAAGAGGATCTGGGTTCAAATCTGTTCTCAGACACTTCCTAGCTGTATGACTTGGCAAGCTCCATGCAATAAAATAATCATCATCCATAAATTACAATAAAAACAATTTTATTGATAGTAAGATTTAAAATGTTACAATTTCTACTTAAAGTCAACTAAAAAACTACTTCTTCCCTCCAATGCATTCACCATGTTGATCAGTAATGTTGGGTCAGAAAAGCATCCCTGTAGGGCAATGGAAATTCCTCTAGAAGCCTCTTGATATCAATTCCCCAGAGGCTGGGCCTTTTATTCCTTAAGTAGCAAAGAAACCATGTGACTTTGCCTCAACTGTAAAAGATCAGCCTATACCATCATTCCTTTCTACCACACTGGCCATTTTCCATCCTTTGTTGCTCTTCCTCTTTCACTCTCCAAAATGGACTAACAAAGACCAAAGGATCCTCAATGAACTAACAACTCAACTCTGAATTCTCAGGGATAATAAATCCTCATTTTTACTCTGTTCATTTTTGCTAAGCTTCCATTTTGTATTTCTCCCCTCCCCTCCCTAGTCTACCAGTACATACCTTCTACCATTTGATATGAGAATTATAACCAAATCTACACTTTTCATTTGGAAAGAGTGGGTGGACTGACTGCTGTATTATTGTTACATTTGCTGTCTCTGTAACTTCCCAGACAAATGTACCTTTCTCTGGCTACTACAAATATAAATATATATATATGCATATATATATATATATATTTCCCCCTTTCCCTGTTAGAATGAAGGTTTCTTAAAAGCAGAGACTATCATTTTATTATTTGTATTCCCCACACTTAACATAGTGTTTGGCACATACTATTTGTTCATTCATTCAAGAAGAAAATAGAGTAAAAAATTACACAGTAACTACAATGATGTTAATTTTTAAAGTCATTACTGAAGTGAAGGAAACTCAAATTAGATACAGCAATGATTGTTTTAATGTTTTTATCCAAAGAGTGTTAATTAATGGGTTAATGTTAACTAGAAGAGGTTTCTCTCATGTTGTGCTACAAGACTCTGTTCTTAGTCCTATCTTATTCAAATATTTTTAATGATTTGTATGAAGCTATGCCTTATTCAGAAGGCAGTGAGGTAGTTCAGTGGATAGAGTGCTAAGCATGGAGTCAGGAAGACCTAAAGTTACATCTGGCCTCAGATAGTGTGACCCTAGGCAAGTCACTTAACCTTTGTTTGTCTTACCACACTGGGGAAGGAAATGACAAAGCACTCCAATGTCTTTGCCAAGAAAACTATATAAACAATATGCTCCATAGGGTCACAAACAGTCAGACAGACATGACTGAACAACAACATTACCTTATTCATCAAATCTTCATACTATCAAATACCATAAGATCAAAGATAAAGGACACATTGATCCTTACTTTTAATTAACTGTTTTCAGGAAATATCATTTATTGATAGAAGGAGTTGTTTGGTTATTTTGACAAATCTGTTGTCTGTTGTGTTGAAATGAAAACTACCAATAGTTTAAAAAATTTTAAAAAAGAAAAGTAATTGAAGTCTAAAACAGATGAAGAAGAGTGTCAAAGAGCTGCTATAGATATTTATGAGCCACCTGGCTTGGAATCTTTTTATCCTGAGCTCTAGAGGAGTGTCTAAATATCGTTAGGTAATTAATAAATAGCAATCTTTGAGGAATTATGGGAAATAGAAATAGTATCAGATAACCAGAGATGAGGAAATACACTAATGTTCTAAAAGGGAAATAAGTATATTGTGCGGACTACATATAAATAAACTTGCATTAATCCATATCAAAATTCTAGAGGATATCACAAAGAACACTTTGTACCATAGGATATAAGGTATACAAATTCATCAAGGAATTTAGCAAACCCTCTCATAACACATATATATCCTTATGGACAAGATAAAAAATATAGGGTAGAAGACAAAATAATTGGGTGGTTCTCTGATTACTTTTAGTGCATATATCCAAAGAATTTTATTTAATGAATTAAAGTATATTAGAAGGAAGGTCACATATCTCTATCCTGTCTATCCTTTTATCAATGACTTGAAAAAAGACATAGCATATTTATTAAAACTGCAAGTGACTGTAGGCAGTGTAGTGATTCAGTGGATTGAGAGTCAGGCCCAAAGACAAGAGGTCCTAAGTTAAAATCTGACATCAGATACTTCCTAGCTGTGTGACCCTGGGCAAGTCACTTAACTCGCATTGCCTAGCCCTTACCACTCTTTTGCCTTGGAACCAATTCACAGTATTGATTCCAAGATAGACGCCAAGAGGTTTTTTGTTGTTTTTTTTTTAAACGCAGCTTTCATTTTCACCTGCTGGACAATGATAACTGGAATATAAACACTGAACTGGTCCCTCTGCCTTCATTTAGTCTCTCGTTTTTCCAATTCATCTTTCTCATCACTGCCTGATCAGTTTTCCTTATGTTAAGAAATTATCGTGTCTGTTATTCTGCTCAAAAATATTTAAATGGCTACTTATTTACTTACAAATAAAGTCTAAAGTCATCTACATATGTGTACTTCTTTTGCTTTATAGCTTTATTATAATATAGTGCCAGCATATAGTAGGTGTTTAAGAATAATGATGATAGACTTGCTTTGATTTGATTTGACTCACCTTCCAAGCACAGAACAACTTGTTTTCCCTGTATCTAATCAATAATCTAGTAAAGTTTGTAGGAATGAGATCAAGACATAAATATAATCTGATAGATGGTATAAGAAAAAAACTCAGTTCTTTTATGGTTCCACAAAAGGTAGGACTCCAGAGTAGTTTATATGTGTTGACCAGCTATCAAGAAAGTACATAATAGCCAGGAGGAGCCATATGATCATAGATTTTGGACAAAAGGGAGACTAAATGATTGTTTCATGTCATCATATTACAGATGAGTAAACTAAGGCCTGGGAGGATTAAGGTTCTTGCCCAAAGTTATATGGGTAGTAGCTGAGCTGTAGCTGAATCCAGGTCCTCTGCTTCTAAATAAAACAATATTTCTACTGTGCCACCAAGGCTAGAAAGGTCAACTGGAGCCACATTACAAAGGATTGGTTACTAATATAAACTAAGATGTTTGGGTTCTGTTAGTTGAGTGATGGGAAGTATTTAAAGTCTTTGGCAGGGGGAGAGAAGGGATATGACATGATCTGAGTAGTACATTAGAAAGATATGCATAAATTGCTTTTTAAACCTTTAAATTATGTGCTTGTAAATTAACATTTTTATGGAAAGAAGGAAAAAGGGTAAAAGAGTTCTGAAGCCCATTTTTCTTATGTCACAGTCACCTATAGGACCAGCCCCGCCAATGTACTCATGTCAGCCCAATTAGGAACATCATAAAATGGTAGGGAGACCTTTAGATCTCTACTTAGGTGCTCCTTTGCCTTAGACTTCTCACTTGGATTCCTGAGTCCCTTTTACCCTGTCTTTGCCTAGCTACATGCTAGTCTCACTGGATTCTAAATATATCTCCTCTAACTATCATGAAGATTTGTTAGAGTTCTCCCATGCCTGGCCCTTCATTCATCTTCTATAAGACAGTGTCCTCCCCAGTCCAGGGACATAGGTTTTCATGACTATACTTTACACAGCTGCATTTTCAAAGCATCTTCCCTTCAAGGGACCTCCCAGACATGCACTTAAATGTGACACTGACATAGACACAAGAACTCCTCTGGCTCTTCTTTTAGTGATCTTTCTTATGTGAAGCCAGGACATTTCCCCTTACCCACTGAGAAATGGAGAAGTGATTGGAGTACAAAGCACATTAAAAGCTAAATAACTTTCTTATTAAAGCTAAACCATGAGTCAAGAATGATCTGGAAAGCAAATCCAAGCTTCCCCCTCCAAGTCCAAGTTTAGCTCCTTATAACACTGTGTCTTGAATTTAATTTCCTTTATGTCACTGAATTTAATCTCAGTCATCATCTCTTTTATTCAGTGTCTGTGCTACCTAGATTTCCACCTAGGGCATACATAAGACCCTCAGAGTGGAAATAAAGGAAAGCAACAGATTTGTCTCTCTCACTTTTTATATATATACATGTTGAAAATGACTTCCTTCTTTGCACTTATTGTATACTGCATACCACAGCATGGCCATTTCAATAAGCTAAGCAAAATCTACCTAAGCTCAATTGAGGCATTCATTTTCCAAGTTAAAAAAAAAGATTATATATTTGCAGGATAAGATATCAGTTTTTTAAAGATGAAATAAAGCTTCCGACTCGTGATTTTCATAATGTTTTCTATAGAAATTAATATTAAAAGTGATAACTTTCCCTTACAATTAAATTTTATTCTAAGTCTACTTGATCAGAGTCCCAGCTAGCTAGGAATTAAGAAAAGTGAGAAAAAAATAAAGACATATTGAAAACAGAATGAACTGCTTTTCATTTGCCTAAGGTGTTTCCAGAAGATTTAAGATCTTTGACAAAGGAAATGTGTTGGGTATGAGAAGTAAAAATAGCCTACAGCCATAAAATTTTAGAGAGACTAGAAATGAAAGGGTCTCCTCCTTTTACCTTTTGAGAAAATATAGAGCACTTGACCAGGCCAGGGTCAGTAAGTCAAAAAAACAAACAAACAAAAAGCAATATCTCATTTAGAGAGTAGTTGGAAACATTTTAAGGCCAAGGAATACTATACGCAGAAATAAAGACTGGTGGAGACAAGATTCTAAAAAGGATGAAATATCTTGTTAGTGAGGGGCTTACTATATGCAGACTGTTCAAGGATGAGATAAAACGGGACATGGCACGTCATTTCATAGTTGAAAAGAGTAGGTTTGGTTTGCTCTAACACAGCAAAGACGCGACAAGATACAGCAATACTTAAGGGAATCTGGTCAACAGGGCAGGATATGGTGATTTGAATGATCTTCAGAAATTTATCAAATCAGAGGGGCTTAGACTTCATGTGGGTTAAATTTTTTATGGCCTTACGTTTCCAGGAAACTGTGTCCAGGGAGGTAGGGGCTAGCTAATAAAGTCCTAGAAATACTCTGTTGATTTTTACTTTAAAAATTATTCCCCATGGAGGAAAATGGGAAACCCTGATCTTACACACACACACACACACACACACACACACACACACACACACACACACACACACACACACCAGTAGGGTAATAGATGATAAGATTTTAGGATGGAAGGAGTTTAGAGATTATTAAATCCAACCCCTTAAATTTTTAGATGTGGAAATGGAGGATTAGAAGAGCACTTTGATAAACTCAAACAAACAATTGGCTAGATGCTAAGAACATAAGAGGATCAGTTGAAGGAACTGAGCAAGAGAAGGTTATGTAAGGAAGGGTATTATTTTTTCAAGTTTTTTGAAAGGGTGTTATATAAAAAAGGATTAGGTTTGTTCTGCTTGACCTCAAATGGCAAATGTAAGAACAATGGGTAGTGGGTGCAGAAAATTGGTTTTAGACTATCAAGTATAATTACATATGTATATATTTACATATATACCAAATATGTATGGAAATACTTCCCAGCAATTAAAAATATTCCAAAATAACATAATCTGCTTTTGAAGTTTGTGTGTTTCCACTTACTTGACATTTTCAAGCAAGGTCCAAAGGGAATTCTTGATGAGTATGAGTAAGAAGCCACTGAGGACTATAGTAGGGATTCTTATTTATTTATTTTACTTATTTATTTATTTAGCATGTCATGGCTCACATTGGCAGACTGGGAAAGCCTATGAATCTTTTCTCAGAATAATATTATTTAATAAGATAGAATTAAAGATTGTCAAAGAAACTGATTATATTAAATGACCAGAGCCCACAAACAGAATGGCTTTTGTAAGAATAGCAAGGAGGCCAATGTCACTGGATCATATCATCCATTAAGGGGAGTAAGGGATAAGAAGAATGGGAAGGTATGAGGCAATCAGGTTAAAAAGAACTTTAAAAAGTCAAATTGAAGATTTTCTATTTGATCCTTCAAGCATGAGGAAGTCATTCGAGTTATTTGGATTGTGGGATGATGTGGTCAGGGCAGTGTCTTAGTAGGATCATTCAACAGATGAGTGGAAGACAGACTAGATTGCAAAGGAAATATTATTATTACTTTCAACAATATTTCTCTCCCTAATTACACTTACATAAGGGTAGAGATGATTTCCTCATCCCTCTGTGTAAAAGGGATTTTTTTAAAGTAAGAAACTTTGATTCTCTAACAATATATTAGAACCTCTGGTCCTCATAACTCTTCATCAAAGACACTAAATAATACACACATAGCTGTATATAGGGCCTTGTAAATTATACTGTGAGAGTACTCTATTTTCTTAGTTTTTACACCTACCACTGAGCAAAGAACAAATCTCCAAGTAGAACCTCTGACAAGACTGATACATACCCAAACATTGTATATTATTTGTTGACAACTGCTATTAAACATAGTTTTCAGGTGCGTAGGCACAAGTGTTTTAAGTTACTTACCAGTTTTCATAAAACAAGTCAGAGGCAACATGAGAAAAAGAACTCAGACACTTTTAACTCCCCATCCTATCTTTGGTCTCCTACATTATGCCATCCTAAATGACAATGAATAACAGAATCAATCAGAAGCTGAAATTTGAAATGACATTTAAAATAGCTTAAAAATACCAAAAAGAAACTATTAGAACTACTCTCTGGCAAAAAAAAATGAACTTAAATGATTAAAGGATAATGCTTGTCAGAGTTCTACAGAATTACATCTTGACTGACAGCTGCAACTGCATAGGAAGTTCAGGCTTGATTTTGATGGCAATGCAATGAATTGATTTCTTCTATCAAAACAGCTTAGAGAAAAGATAATTAGACAAAGTAAAGAAAAGATAAAGACAATTTTGTTGTTGTTCAGTCATATCATTCATGTCTGACTCTTCATGACCCCTTTCAGAGTTTTCTTGGCAAAGATACTCATTTCCTTATCCAGTTCATTTTACTGAAGGGAAAACTGAGGCAAACAGATGTAAATGACTTGCCAGATTCACAAAGCTAGTAAGTGTCTGAGGTCAGATTTGAACTCAGGAAGATAACTGTTCCTGACTCCAGGCCTAGTGCTATTTCTATTCTACCACTAGCTTCTATATAAAGACAAGAAGAAGATAAAAAAGGAAATGATGCATGAAAAAAAAATCACAGTGTCATAGACAGAGAATGGGATGGTAGCTTTGAGGTCATCTAGACTAATTCCTTCACATCATAGATAAGGAAACTGAGGCCCAAGAATATGAAGGGATTGACCATGGTCACACAGGGAAAAAAACACCAAAACCAGGATTAAAAATTCAGTTGTTTTGACTCCAAATCTACCATTTTCCTCACTGTACTTTATTACTTCTCTAATCCAAATCTACAATAAGGAAAAAAAGTTCACTGACCCATTTGTTTTAAAATGGCAACATTTCTACAAACTAAATCAATCATTGAAATTTGGGCAAATGTCCTGAGGAGATTTTAGTTTGAGAAGTCCTAAAGAGATGATTCTTGTGCCACTTTCTTTTGTGAAATGTCAAACACCATTATGCATAGCAAATATGAAGCAGAAATTAATAAATATAGTGTTTTTAAAAGCAGTATGGCAGAATGGATTTGGAGACAGGAATATATGGGTTCTGATCCCACCTTTGACACAGCAATTCTATGACCATAAGTAAGTCATTTATTATTTCTGTACCACAATTTCCTCAGCTGTAAAATAGCCACAATAATACCTGAGGAATTTTTTTCAATGTTATTGTGAGGCTCAATTAAAAGCATTTTATAATAAACTTCTATTAAATAATGTTTTAAAATTTTGAATGGGCATGACCCCAGAAGTTGGAAAAGATTCCTATTCAAGAATGATTTTTTAATTAATTTCTTTTTTAAAAGACAGTATGGGAAGTCACTGTATATAGACTGATTATAATCTAAAAATATAAAACAATAAATATTTATTGAGCATCTAATATTCTAAGAACTAGAGATTCAAAGAAAAAATAAAAGGCTTTATCCTTAAGAATTCATTTGTCAAAAATATTGATAGCTGTGTTTTATGTGATGGCAAAAAATTGGAAAATGAGAGGTTGTTCCTTGATTGGGGAATGACTGAACAATTTGTGGTATATGCTGGTGATAGAATATTGTGCTCTCAGGAATGATGAATTGATGGATTTCTATAAGAACTGACCTCCATGAATTGATGTACAGTGAGATAAGCAGAACCAGGAGAGCATTATACACAGTAACTGAAACATTGTGGGACAATCAAACCTAATAGACTTTGCTACTAATAGCAATGCAATGATCCAGGACAATTCTTCAGGACTTAGGAGAAAGAATTCTATTCACATCTAGAGAAAGAACTGTGGGTGTAGAAATGCAGAAGAAAACATATGATTTATCACTTGTTTATATGGGTATATGATTTGGGGTTTTGGTTTTAAAAGATTATTACAAAATTAATAATATGGAAATAAGTTTTGAATAATAATACACATATAACCCAGTGGAATTGCTTGTCAATTATGGGAGTGGGGAGAGATGATAGGGAGGGAGACAACATGAATCATGTAACTATGAAAAAAAATAAACTAGAAAAAATTAAAATTTAAAAAATAGTAACAATAAAAATATTTTTAAAAAAGAAGACATTTGTCAAGTGCTTAACACAATACCTAACATATAGTAGACACTATATAAATTCTTTCTTTCTTCCCCTATCTTTTAAGGATCTTATATTCTCTTGGGAAAATGACATAATGTGAAATAATGTAAATGAGGGTGGTATTAGTCAATATTTTCTATACTAATTATAAAATAATGTTAGTTATTTAAAATATACTAAATCTAAACTTCAATCTTAGCTACTTTAATCAAAAATTAAATACTATCTTTGTCACTTTTCCTGTTTCTTTAGTTGTTGTATCAGCAAGTTGATATTCTATATGAAGACACTTAAGCCAACTTTGGAAATGAAGATTATCCTGAGCATTTGAAGGCTATGCCAGAAGAGCATGTTCTGACTGATGTAACCAAGATTAAAAGACCTTGAGTATGGGACCAATGATGAATTATGCCCCTGTCATTTGAAGACCAGTTTCACCAAGTTCATTAGCCATTGACTCTAAGGAAGTAGATTTTTCACTAAACTTGTTTCTTCTGACTTCACTCTTTCTGTCTGCGGTACTTCCATACAATTCATCTTTCACATCTCACTGATACCTTTTATTTTGCCCTCTCTGTCACAATTCAATCCCACATTTCCCAATCCCTGTAAATTCTAGTGTCTTTACTTTATTTCCTGTTTATCCTACTATACGTGTCATGTTTGTACATAGTTGTTTGTTTGTTTTCTCTCTTAACAGTGAGCTCCTCAAAGACAAGGACTGTCTTTTCTCTTTTTTGCTCACATCCCCAGTGCTTAGCAGTTTCTGATACGGGCAGTTGTTCATGTCTGATCCATTGGGACCTTATTTGGTATTTTCTTGCCAAAGGTACTGGAGTGGTTTGCCATTTCCTTCTCCAGCTCATTTTAAAGATAAAAAGGGAGGCAAGCAGGGCTAAGTAACTTTCCCGAGGTTACCTAGCTAGTGTCTGAGACTGGATTTTAACTCTGGTCTTTCTGATTTTATATCCACAGTTCTGTCCACTGAGTCACCTAGCTGCTCCATCTGATACATTGTAGGCTCTTAATGAATTCTTATTGACTGACTGTTACCATGAACAAGTCATTGTAACTATAAATTACAAGCAAGTTACTTATCTGAATCAATCATAGGCATATGGATTTAGATCTGGAAAGGACCATAGAAGCCAATGAGTCAGTCTCTCCCTTTTAAAAATCAGGAAATGGAGGCTGAGAGAAATTGTTTGTTGCCTGCATTCACACAGCTAGTAAGTATCTGAGGCATAAATAGTAGTAAGTATTTGAATTTAGGAGTATCTAACCCCAAACCCAGAATTCTATGTACTTTATCAAGAATTTCCATACCTAGAGTTTCCTAGATGAAAAACTCAAGCATTCAATTCACCCACCCCTTCATGGCCCCACACACTCCCCCCAAATTGTACAAGACATTATGCTAAATGCTGCAGTTACCAAAGAAAAGTTAAAAATTTACTCCCCACAAAGAGTTTATATTTTCCTTGTGGGAGTCTGAATGGTGGCAGGTAAGTAAGTATATGCATAATTATTAAAGAGAAGAAAAAATATATCTTCCAGGGGTATCAGGAAAGGAGTCCTGACTGAGGCAGTGCTAGATATGAAAGCTATATTTCCAGACCCATAAAGACCATTCCTTGTGAAAGGAATACAATTTACATGATGCAATTTCCTCTTACTGTCATTTCTCTCACGTTTATTGTAGGAAAACATCACTTCCATCTCTGCAGTGCATGCAGTTGTATAAGTACATTACATCTGAACATTGTGGAGGCTCTAGAGGGACACATTAGGAATAGCAAAAGAGACTATTTCAAATGGAACCTCCTACAATTCTCCAAAGACGTACTAACACCCACTCTACTAACGAAGCCTGAAATAAAATCTAGTATCACTAAAGCAGAAGAGTATGAGTTGTTATATTCAGGAATTAGACCTTCTGGATACAATTAGGAATATAGCATGCTACAAAAATTTCATATTCCCAAATGGATATATCACACCACACTCCACCACACACACACACACACACACACAGACAGACAGACAGACAGACACAGAGAGAGACAAATAATTCTCTCTGATAGAAAGATGTCTTATATACATGAAGTATATAAACAGTTTATGATCTCTCAAGTAGCCTTGTTTCTGTTTGCTCTTAGTACTGACTGAATAAAATTATCTCTTGGTACCAATATAAGGCTAGATTTCCCTTTCCTTCACAGATTATTTATCAAAATGTAGTGTTTCCATATTCATGACAGTTGAGACCCACACTCTTCTTAAAACAGTACTATACTGTTGGCAGTTAAATCAAATGTAGATTCCACTAGAAAAGTCTCCTTAATAGCTTTGCTTCATTATCTTCTGTAAGGGAAGTCAATGAGTATGTGTTGCCTTTTCTGATCCTACTTCTTTTTAGTATTGAATTCCAAAATCACTGCCATGGGCATAGCTGGTGTGACTGACTGAATAAATAATAATAATAGCAGCATAACTGGTGGGAGAGCTACAGGTAAGGATAAGAACCTTAAATATTCATACAAATGTTTATACTGAATATCTCCACTCCCAAAGAGATATATGGGATTAGGGAATTGGGGGATGGATGAGGCTTTTACCTAGGTGCAAAGTCTTTTGTTGTTATTTAGTTGTTTTCAGTTGATTCTGACTTTCTGTGAACCATTTTGGGGTTTTCTTGGCAAAGATACTAGAGTGGTTCACTATTTCCTTCTCTACTTCATTTTACAGATAAGGAAACTGAGGCAAACAGGGTTAAGTAACTTTCCCAAGGTCACACAGCCAGGAAGTATCTGAGTCTGGATTTGAACTAAGGTCTTTCTGACTCCAAGCCCAGTACTCTATTTACCATTCCACCTAACTGCCCTGATGGAAAGCCTAGGGCCACATTGGCAAAGCAGTGGCACAAGTACACATCCGGGACTTGGGGGAGCTTCTCTGATCCCCCTCTTTCCAGTACCTAATGACAATTTTTACATGTTCCACCCCTCTGTCCTCTGCCCAAAGCAAGCACTTTCTCCCTCAACTCTCTCCAGTAGTCTGGGGGCTCACAGACAGTTTGAATTTGCCCTCTGGGCACTCAAACTGGGAAAAGGTTCACCAACCCTGGCCAAGGGAATAGAAAATAAAGGTCCAAACTGTGGTGCAGAGAGAGGGGTTATAACTGCTTTGCAGAATTCTTCAGTCAGTTAAGGAGGGTTTTAGAATCTTGGGAAAAAGGGCAGTTGTTCCTGGGAACTCGTGGAGAGAACCAGGGTCCATCTGAGCTACTTCTTTGAATTGAAACCTGGCCTATACTTTGCAGTTTTTCTTTTTAAATTGTTAATTTAGCTAATTCCTTTGAATCTCCCTACCCTACCTTATTCCCACCTTCATTTTCCCTACCTGAAGGTCTGAGTAGTTTTGAAAGGTGAGTAGATCTGAGAGTTAGTTCAAATCTGTGATAGTTTAGTCAAATAGGGCTTACCCTTGTTACAAATTTACCTTATTGAATCATTGTATCCAGCTTTCCTACCCCTTTTGACTACAAACCCTCTTGAGGCTGAAGTAGGCTGGTTCCTATTCAGTCTCACGTTCCTGCCTCCCTTCCCCCACCTGAAGCTTCCTCTAAGTGGCTGTTTAGGGCTACCTTGTATCCTCTACCCTGCCAATCTACCCTAGAAGACAATAAACCCCGTTTGTCTTTAATCAAAACCCTTTGGCTACTTCATTAGTTGATTAATAAGAGAGAGAGAATAACATACTCTCTGGAGTTTGAGGGAAGCTAAAGGTATCCATTTGGAGGAAGTGTAACTTCAATACTTCCTCTAGTCCCTTCCTGTGAAACTGACTAGAAGCCTCAAATCAGTTTCAAACCATTCTTGGCTGGCTCTAACCTTGCTCTGTAAGTGTCCTTTACTTGAAGGGCTCAATCTGTTTCCCTTCAGTGTTTTGTCTCTAACCTGAGTATCCAGTCTGTGTTTCCCTGCTGTTGTTGCCTGCCTTCGATTAACTCATCCTCTCCCTTGCAACTCTTTGTATCTCAGTGTTTATATTCCCTAAACTCAGACATTCCCTTATTTCTCCTACCACCTCAACTACCAACCTTCATCATTGTACCTTCCTCATCCACTATATTGCCTTAGGGATTCACAAACCCCTATCCACAGTGCCTATCCTCTATTCCAACCAGCTACTGCCTATAGGCTAAGCCCTTATTATCTCCCTGCAATATTCCCTTATTACATCCTGAAAAATCCCCTTATTACATCACACACCTATATGAACTTAATTGAATATTTTAATTAAACATTCATTAAGTTCTTCTTACATGTAAGGGAAGCAATGTGTATACAAGATGACATAAGACCATTTCTGTTCTTAAAGAACTTATAGGCAGAAAACCAGGTGGGTGGGGGGAAGATGAAGGTGGGAGGATGAGAGAGAAAGGATAAGACATACACAGAAATATCTATAATGCAGAAAACAATTCAACCCACTCAAGTCACATAAGGAATTCAAGAAGCAAAGAATCACAATCTAGAGAAATCATGGAAGGAATCATAAGAGAGATGACATCTGGACTGAATCTTGAAAGAGAATCATAGAACTATAGCAGAGATATAAAAGTTAGGAATATGAGAGAGCACCTTCATAGAATGTGAGAACGCACTGAATGGAGATAGGAGAGAGGAGCATAAGATTAAGTTAACCTGTAGTCCAGTCAGTTTGAACATAGTGTGTTTGAAGGGGATAGTATGTAATGAGGCTGGAAAGGAAGACTAAAGATAGGCAGAAATTCCACCATCCCTTTCTTTATAGATACTCTCCACCTAATTTTTTCTTTAGTTCTATTTTCTTTTCCATTCATCTTCTATTTTGTTTATCCCTCTTTGTAAATTTCCCTCCAGCATTTTAATTTTTAAAATTCCCCAGTTTCATCTATACCTAAACCAAGGAGTCCAATAGAAAAAATTTATAGAATAAACTTGAGGTGACTTAAGTCATCTTCTTAGCTAAGGCAGCAAATTCCTCTATAATGTTTTTGTCACATGGCCATCTAACTTGAGTTTGACCTCTTCAGTGAGAAGGATCTTACTGTTTCTAGAGACAGTGCTAGTTACTTGAAAAATCTCCCTTTACCTTGATCCCTAATCTGACTCCTTGTGGGAGCCTTCACTCTTTAGTGTTAGTTCTGTCCTCTAGAGTCACAAGGAATAAGCATAAATCTTCTTTGACATGATAATTCTTTTCATAGTTGATGATAACAATTATAGGTTCATTCCCCAGAGTTACCTTACCCAAATTCAGCAGTTTTTATTCCTTCAGCCTTTTTATTTTTTAAACTGTTACCTTCTTAGAACTGAAACTGAATATTGATTCCAAAGCAGAAGAGCAATAAGGCTTAGGTAATTAGGGCTAAGTGACTTGCAGAGGGTCACACTGCTAGGAAGTGTTTGAGACCAGGTTTGAACCCAGGACCTCTCCTGTCTCTAGGCCTGACTCACTACCAACTAGCTGTCTTCTTTTTTTGACATGTTTTCTATATCAGGAATCTTAAATATGTGTAAAAATGCTTATCCTGAATAGCTCCAGTCCCAAAGAGACTGTCTGTTTTACCTATATGGAAAGTCTTCTACTATTTGGTTCTTTTCAGTTGTTTTTTATTCTTTGTGACTCTTTGTAGGGTTTTCTTTCGTCATCCTTTTTCATTTGGTGGTCTTGTTTATCTCCTAAAAAAATCACCTAAATTGAATAAACAATTTTAGATATGTCCTAATAATGAGTATAGCATGGTTATTGTCTCCCATAATTCTCAACACTATACTTTTATTAATGCAGGTTAAAGTTTCATTAGCTTTTTGTTTTAACAATTTTGTGCTCTCTTTACTTATAGTAGACCAAAACCCCAAGTTATTGTTGTTTCCTTACATTAACTATTAAGCCACAATTCCCCCATCTTGTACTTTTTCAATTGATTTTATGAAACTAAATGTAGGACTTTAGATTTATTCCCATTTAATTTAACCTTGTTAGTTGAAATGTAATTACATTTTAACAATTTCAGCTGTTTAACTCTTTTTAGAATCCTAATATTGTCAATACAACCTATTAGACATCCTTCCCAGCTCTATCATTAGGAAATTTGATAACCAGGCTTTCTATGCCTTCATCCAGGTTGTTAATAAAAGTGTCAAATGGGGGGGGGGGGGAACCTAATATCAAAGTCCTATAGTATATGAATAGAAATCTATTTCTAGACTATTAAACCATTCATCTATATCCTTTGTGTTTATTTGCTAAAATAACTATACATCTTCCTAACTAAAGTCATTCATTCTACCTTTCTCCATCTTGGTTACAAGGACATCATGAGACTTTTTCCAAACACTTTTCAGTAATCAAGATATTTTGCTAGTGTTCCCCTAATCTCTCAACCTAGCTGATGAATGACATAGAGTGTATTTTGCTTATTTTAAGAAAAGCAATGAGATTAATTTTGTGTGACTAGTCTCAGAGAATCAATGCTGATTTCTAAAACTCACTGATTTATTTGAAGAGAGGCACTGGCAATCTGGGATGTATCCAGACAAGGATGGCTAAGATAGTGAGAGGAACTCAAAGTAATGCCACGTGAAAGATAATAAAGAACTTGGAATATTTAACTTTGAGGAAAAGGAAGACCTTTTGAAAGACATTAAAATATGTAAGAGGCTATGTGGAAGACAAATTGGGTTTATTCTTTATGATTATAGAAGGGTAGTGGGAATAAATGATAGGAAGGCCAAATTTTGGTTTGGTATAACCAAGAATTTTCTAACACATAATTATGTTTAGATATACTAGAATTCGAGGTAAGGTTGGATAATATCTGCTCAGATAACAAGAGAAAATAATCATGTTTGGCATAAGAATTGGACCTTTGAGATGCCTTCCAAATCTGGCCATTATTATTTTAAGCACTAACAAGCCATCTGAAACACTCCTCCCTTATCTTGGACTTCAATTTCCTCTCAATATTTTTCATCTATCCTTTCATATTTGTATCATTCTTCTTGATCAAGAATACAAAAGCAAGATAGTAGCTGAATAGTAATGTTTCTCTCTGACTTCAGTTAACATTAATACTAATACCAGCTCATCTCTATATAGCACTTTGGACCTTACCTTTATTAGTTCATTTGATCCTTATGAGAGTTTCTTGTATTATTAACCATTATACAGATCAGAAAATTGATACTGAGAGAGATTGATTTGCCCAAAGCTACATAAAGAATAAGTGATAAAGAGAGAATTTAAACCTTAGGTCTACTGATTTCCCAATCCAATTCTTTTCCCACTAATTTTGTATTCACAGTATAGATGTCTTTTCCCTTTTTTCTTCCTCCAACTGTAACATAGAAAAACAAAAATAATTTTAAATAAGATTTTTTTGTTCCCCTTAGTTTTTTTTCACCTTAACCCTTTTGAGACTTTAACTTATCTTTCATTATTCTTATACATCATTTGGTAATAACTCATTAATATTTTTATTATTTATCTGTACTCTTCCTTTGGCATTTTGTACATATTCTTCTTACAATATTTGACATATATTAAGTGCTTAATAAATATTTAATTTACCTACACATCTATCCATTCATCAACCTACCCATTCATCTATCTATCATTTATTTATCTATTACCTACCTCCCTATAAGTCATCTATTTACTGATCATCTACCTACCTATTTATTTATCTGTCATTAATGTATCCATCTATCATCTACCTATCTATCCTTCTATCTCTTCATGCATGTCCCATCTGCTTATAGAAAAATGAGCCCAGACTACAAAGTCTACAACCTAGAAGGGAAATCTGAGCAAGCATCAACTATTGATAAATTGTTAGTTTTGCTTCTAAGTGGTATAATAGGAATTGAGCAGACCCATTCACTGTGCCTTTGTGCCTCAAACAGGGCAATGTGCATTTGGCTGACTTTAGCTGATGAATTATCATGCTCGTGTGTGAAATTCATTAAAGATGGAAATGACTGCGCTTTCCAATGTCCAATTAGCTTATGAAATACTTTATAAAACTTATTGTTTGGTTATGTCCTCTGCATGTGATAGCAAAAATGGAGTGGTCTGTTTAGTTAATACATGCCATTAATTTGACTTGCCTGGGGGAGAACCATGCAATTTTCCACAAAGCAGTTGCTAACATTCTTTGGTCTTGGTAATAAGTTCTTTCTCTTTATATTCATATACAAATATTATCCATCTAGGTGGCACAGTGGATAGAGTTCTGGGCTTGGGGTCAGGAAACCCAAGTTCAAATCTAGCCTCAAACACTAGCTGTGTGACCCTGAACAAGTCATTTAATCCTATTTACCTCAGTTTCCTCATCTGTAAAATGAGCTGGAGAAGGAAATGGCAATTAACTCCATTATCCTACCAGAAAAAAAGAAAAAAGTAAAAGAAAAGCCCAAATGAGGTCATAAAGAGTTGATATGACTGAAAATTACTCAGTAGCAACAATAACAATTATCTTCTCAGGGTCTTCAATTTACATACGAGTATTACCTTAATATGTAGAGAAATATATCCATATTTTATTACAGCTATTTTCTTGTTACAAGATATTGTCAAAGTCCATTCATTAGTCTCTCTTTGCATCTTAATAAATGATTGTCGGGCTGGTTTAACAGTCTCTAGTGAGAGAGGAACTAAAAGCAGCACCTTCCAATAAAGGATAACTCTGTTAAGAAAGAAAGATTTTTTTTTCTCGTTGTTGTTGTTGAGTCATTTTTCAGTTATGTCTGACTCTTCCTGACCCCATTTGGGATTTTCTTGGCAAAGATACTGGAGTGGTTTGTCAGTTCCTTCTCCAGCTCATTTTATAGATGAGGAATCTGAAGCAAACAAGGTTAAGTGACATGCACGGGGTATTTGAAGACAGATTTGCATTCAGGAAAATGTATCAGACCTTGGCTTTAGGTCTGATATTCTATCTACTGTGCCACCTACCTGCCTCTTCATTTACTTATCTGTAAAGTGCAATGGCTAGAAGAGATATTGATAAATTGTCCCTTTTGGCTGTATGGACACAGACTGTTGCCACTATATTGTATATAGTGATACTTTCCCCAAATGAAGTGCATTGTTGCATGAGGTTATTTCATTTTTTAAATTATTGTTTTATCGAAATGTAACTGAGACAAAAAAGAGCTTAGAAATGATGTTCCTTCTTCAACATTTCAACTAATTTGTGCATAACTTTGCACAAGCCATTATTTTTTATCAAATAAGGATCCAAATCTTAAAGATCAACAAAAGTTGGGGAGTTGAAAGTCAACAAAAAGGAAGATATTCACATAATGTCTCATTATTATTTTGAGTAAAAATTTCAGTAGAAAGATGAGTGAGAGGTGTGTGTGTGTGTGCTAGGTTATTTTTTTAATTGTCAAAATGTCCTCCCCATGTCAAAAGTAAACATTTAGGAAAGCAGATTTAAAGGAAAATTCTGAGTAAAAAAAAATGGCTTGAAGTCTGATCAAGCAAAGAAAGAACCAACCAGGGAATCTTAATTTTCAACTTTGCTCAGGTGACTTTTTTATTTCAAAAATGAAATACATGAAAAATACAATAACAAAACAAGAAGCACCAATCAATTGAGATAAATTCATTTATGTCAGTACAATTCTGAAGCCAACAGCCATTTAGCTTGACAAACTCCTGCAAAGCTAATTTCAACCTGGATGAATATTTTTCCTTTCAGAGTTCTAATCTAATCAAGTTGAGTAAATGAATCAGAAACATCTGCCTTAACTCAAGAAATGCCTTGATCACTAAACCAACCTTAATGAGACAAGCAGCTAATTGCATTATCCCTTTGCTACAAGAAAGAAGCTTAGAGTACATAAGAGGGTACATACTTCTGTGTAAAAATACATAGATAATGTGTGATGATTATTCAGCAAAGATTTCTGAGAAGTCATGGGTCAAATCTTCAATTATTTTATCACCAAAAAAAAATATTCCAATCTCCTTACAAGTATATTTTTCCAGGGATAATTGAATACTTATGAAAAATTACCAAGTTATATTCTCTCCAATAACTGAATCACTTGAAATCACACAGTGCCACAGAGTGAAAACTTTATACATTTTCCCTATTCTGTGACATATTTACAAATCTGACCCAGACTCCAAGAAAGAAGACCCTTGACTAAGCTAAGACTTCATGAAACCCTCCTGGGGGCTATGATGTACAGGTAAAAAGCAAGACCCCCCTCCTCTTCACACTGACTCCCTACTAATAACTGGGTACCTTTGATCACTTGTGTAAAGAAGGATGAAATTCTGAAATATTAATGATTATTCTCTATAATGGTAATTACCTGAAGGTCATGGCTAGGTGGTAATTATCATCATCATTATCTTTATTGTCATGCCTGATATTTGTTTTCTCATGAAATGGCACATTAGTTCAAAAATAAAATCAACCAAGCATTCTTGATTTGTGAAGAGGAACATTTCTTGAGCACTTTCTTTTGTTGTTGCTTTGTTGTTGTTTTTTCTTGAGCACTTTCAGCAATAAACATTCAGTTCATCAAGATTAGATTTTAACTGAGGAGAAACTAGGAAGATCTGTAACATGCTACTGGTTTTGGGGTGGAATAAAAGGGATGACAAAAGTGGAAGAAAAAGATCCATCTGTAAACACGAATAATGAATTTTATCAGTTCTCTAACTGAACTAGACCAGGAACCACAGAGTGGTACAAAATCTTTCCTAAAGAATTTTACTTGATCTTGTCAATAATCTTTACAGATTTACTTCATTTTAGAACCCTTACAGATCTCTTGCCCCCTTCTTCACTAGACGACTAGGTTGTGCAATGGATTGAACAGTAGGCCTGGAATGAGGAAGACCTGAGCTCAATTATAGCCTCATATGTTTGCTAGCTGTATGACTTTGGGCACGTCACTTAAAATCCCTGTCTGTCTCATTTTCCTTAACTATAAAATGAAGATAAATAGCACCTACCTTATAGGGTTTTTGAGAGGCTCAAATGAAATAATATTTTAAAACGCTCAACCCAGGTCCTGGTATATAGTAGGTGCTATATAAATTCTTATTCCTTTCACTTCTTTTTTAATCAGTTGTTCTTATGGATGTCATAAAAATAATAATAGAAAGCATTTATGTACCTCTTTAAAACTTAGTAAGAGCTTACTGAGTCATCTTGCTTGATACTCACAACCTCTCTATGAAGTAGGTACTATTATGTCCTTATTTTACAAATGAGGAAACTGAGGAGGAAAGAAGTTAACTGATTTATCCAGGATAACATAGTAAGTATGTGAAGTAGAATTTCTCCACAGTTCTTCCTGACTCCAAATCCAGCAGAGGCCTAGCAGGCTCTAGTATAGTTAACAATAATAATAATAGTGCACACTTATATAGTACTTTCAAGTTTGTACACAACAAACCTACCTTTAGGCTATTACAGATATTATTATCTCCATTTAATAAGCAATCTCAGAGACATAGAGTGACTTGCCCAATCCAATTTTAGTTAGAATTTTAATGATTAGAAAAAGAAAAAAATGAGGATCATGAGAAAGGGTTGGGGAAGAGTCCTGAATTTGAATCTACTACTACTACTACTACTACTACTACTACTACTACTACTACTACTACTACTACTACTACTACTACTACTACTACTACTACTACTATTACCCCACACACACACACACCCCTACTACTGCTAAGGTTCCTTCCAAGGAGTAAGATAACCAGATCTTGTTAGGATATCATATTTCCAAAAGCTTTCTTTCTATCTCAACAAAGAAAAGACCTCACATCTCTGACATTCTCTTCTCCCATTATAATTACTTTTTAAAGACTTTCCAATTTCATAATTAAATGAAATATTTACCATCACCTGAATTCCACACAACAAAGTTACACCACAATTTCCCCTTTGGTTTGAAGCACACAGAATGTATTCAATAAGTATTTGTTGATACATTGATTTTCCTATCTCCTCTTCAACTGTTACTTTGATTTCTGGGTTTTGGCTTCACTGGGCTAGAGGGCTATGAGTAATCAAGACCCTTCTTTCCTTTGTGCACTGACTATACAGCGAGTCATTTAGGTTGTTATTGCTTCTTTCTCCTGAAGAAATGGGTAATCAGGGAGATCTGCCTAGAAGGCTAGGATCAATCTATTGCAAGTTGTGTGCTTATGAGTCAACACAGTCCATTTCTATGGACTTTTTTTGTTGTTGTTTTTTCACAAAGTGAGAAGTCACACTGACTATTCTAGCTTTATAAGAGAATAAGGTTTAGTCAGATGATTAGTCAGCAACCTTGGTGGGGTGTTCACTCCAGACAAGGCATCATGGGATGTGATAATGAAGTGAGACTAGAAGACATAATGCCTCATTTTCAATAAACAGAGCAATAATTCCAACCATAATTTAGGAAATATTGTGGGGATTTTTTTCTTTTATGAAAGAAATCTGTGCTAGTTTCTACCTTCAAAGAGTACACAATCCCATGATTAAAGAAGAACCAATGGGAAAATTGGGGGGGTGCAGCTTTTAGCCTCATATAAAGAACTTTCCAACAAGGAAATCTACCTAAGAATGTCATGAATTGTGTCTTTAGACAGTGAGGTGCTTGTCCCTGAGGTCATTTAGGCAGAGATTAGATAACTCTTTGTCAAGGATATTATAAATGGGGTATATACTTTAAATAGTATCATACCAGTTAATCTCCTGAGTTCCCTCCAAATTCTAAGATTTAAAAATTACTTGATTGTACTTAACAAATAGGGAATTAAATAAAAACAAATTATAATATATTACCATAATTTTGCCATAATGTCAAATTATAACATAGTGCCCTGCCTGCTAAGGCATATACAGTAATATAATGTGAATTCTTTATTACCAGATGAATTTTCTTAAGTAAAATTTTAGTCATTATATACTTCTTTGTTTAGCTTTTAAAGCCATTCACAAGCTGTACCCATTGAATCTTTCCAACTATATTGAACCTGGCTCTGCTTCCTGAAATTCTGAGATCCAGTCAAACTGGCCTTCTCTTTGTTTCTCAAACTCAGAATGCCATCTCCCATCTCCATACTTTTGGGTTATCTGATTACCATGTTTGGAATGAAATACGTGCTTACCTGAGCCTCATTTCTTCTAGACACAGCTCAAGTTTCACCTCCTGCATGCATAGTCTTTCATGATCACCACTAAGTCCTAGTGCCTTCCCTTCCACCCTAACTTGTATTTATTTTCTGTTTACTTATTTTGTGGAACATGTGAGCTCAGAAGAATCACAAAGTACAATAAAGAATGGCCCACAAACATCACAAACACCTCAAAAAGGAAACAGGAAAAGAGGAACAAGATTGATGCCAAAGATAACATTCCCCTGCCCTATGCCTTGCAGCATCTATCACTCCATGCCCATAAAGCACTACTCTAATTCTCTCTCCTGTCCAGTTCCCTATCATCACTATGTTCCCTTAAATCCAAATTTACACAGATAGATAATACATAGATACTCTACCATAGGTCATAGTAACTTGTAACTTCTTCACACCCTTCAAAATCCTAGCAGAAATGCTTGTACATTTAATAGCTACCCTCCTTAGCTACTTATCAAGCAATAAAAGATGCCACAAGCAATTTCCCACCCGTTGTCCATGGTAGCATTTGGAAGATTCTCTGTCTCTTAGTCCAGAACCTTCCCAATCTCCTGATACAGATCATCTAGTTGTGTTCTGCAGAAATAACTAGCAAAATAAAAACACAAAACAAAACAAAACTTGAATCCATGGGGATATCTCTCCAAATAAGGAAAAGAGTGAACAAAGGATAAATAATAGCTGATACTAGGCACTGAGCTAAGTGCTTTACAAATAACATTTGATACTCAGGACAACCCTGGAAAGTAGGTGCTATTATTATTCCAAATTTTCAGATAAGGAAAATAAAACGAAATGGTTTAAATAACTGGCCTGGGGTGGCATAGCTAGCAATTAACTATCTGAAGCTAGATTTAAACTCAGGTCTTTCTTACTCCAGGCCCAGACTTTGATCCACTGTACCTCCTACCTATCTATATATTTGTAGGCCTACTCTTAGTATATTTGTAGAAATACAAATATGTTGCAACGAAAGCAATGGGTTGGGGGAGAGAAAGAAGCAAAGGGAAATTAAATTAACATAAATCTCTATAGAAGCAAAACACATTGATCTCAAAGACAAGATGCATAGAGATAACTCAAGGATCGTTCTAAGAAGAACATAAAAAATTGAAGTATCTATACATTATGATGAAAGAAAGAATACAAGAAAACTGTTTAGAAATTATGTATATAAGGGTTGAGGGAAAATCAGAAGGATCCATAGATTACCTCCAGGAAAAAAAATCCATGCTTCAAACCTCTTGATACATAGTGGCTAAATTTAACAGTTCCAGAGAGAAAAAGAAAGTTCTGTAAGCAAGCAGGAGAATGATTTTTACATATAAATAAAAGGATATCCCAATAATACAAATACTCTGCACCCAGAAACAACAACAAAAAAAATCAAACAATATTCTGAAAATCAAAGGAGTTCAATGTACAAACCCAAATGACAAAGCCTAAAAAGTTGACCCTAATCATCAGTGAAAAAAGATATATATTCAACAAATAAAAGGCATTTAAAACATTGGGGGTTGAGGGGACAGATTATTTGATTTGTAACAAAAAAAAATCAGAAAGGTAAATAGTTACCAAAGAAAGAAAAAGTAATTAAATGAATTATCCCATGTCTAAAGATTATTAAATTTTTTAAAAGAGAGATGAAAGGCATCTTTCAGATTAAAAACAAGCACAAAAACAGCAAAGGAAATTGTCATTTATTTTTAAAGTAATCAAACAAAGAAGTTAAAGATGAAAGGATAATTTAAAGAAATAAGAAAAGTTACAGTGGCGGATCAAGCCTGAAACACGATGAATTAAATTCTAGACCCCAAACTCCCCACTCCAGAAGAATCAAAGTATTTCATGGAATTAAATTATAGAATGAGAAAATGAATAAAAGAGGAAAGAAGAGATGGAGGATGGAGGGGAATGGGTGAATAATAAGGGAAAATAATACCTATAGACTTTCAGCAAGAAAAGGGATTGCTGGAGAAGTAGAGAGATAGCAAAAAGGAGGGATTGAAACAGGGAGAAAGAAAAGGAAGAGATCTCAACTCAATATAAAGGAATCTTCCCTAAAAAGGCATTCTCCTGAAGAAAGACATTCTGCAATGGGAGTTGGGGAACTTATAATGGGTCTAATTTATAGGAAGCTCTATGTAGGAAGTGTCCTCTGAATGCCTGTTATGTCCTTATGGATAAGATCCTACCTCAGGAAAAGGAAAATTATCGCTCCTTAGAGAAAATGGAAATAAGAAGAATGGGAAGACTTGGATGTAGAAAAGAGATTTCAGGGACAAATGGGAAAGAGAATATTGATGTGGAGAGCAGGGGGTAGAACTTATAAATACAACTGAGGGCAGAACTAAATTACTACCATGGAGCAATGCTTCTCTCTTCATTACTTTCTTTGCAAATTGGTACATCTGAGAGTGAGACACAACAGAAAAAGAAAAAGATAAGTAGACAAGATAAAATATGCAAAAGCAATAACAGAAGTTGTCTAGAAAGGGCTAGAAAAACTTAATTCTTTAAAAGTTTTAATGCCTTGAGGAACACACAGAAACTAAGGATGTAATAAATAAATATACACATGAGGAAGCAAAGAATAAAGTCCAGAACAGACAGAAAGGAAAGATAATTAATAAAAAGAACTCTTTATTTTTTATGAAAAGTACTCTATAGAAAAATGAGGCTAAGAAAAGAAGTTAGAGAAGAGTTTTCTGGGAATTTCTAATTAAACTCTTATCTAAGAGGCTAGAAATGAAGAGAGTAAAGACAGGAAGAATTAAATAACTAAATATAAGAAAGAAAAATAAATCAATAAGATAAATAAAACTTAAGGAAGAATTGATGACAAATAGGAAAGTAAACTGAGGGTAGGGGCTGGAGCAACTAATCTTGTGGGAAAAGGAATTAAATTTAAGTTGAGTAAGTGAAACTAATTATAAGAACAAAATGCTGATTTAGAAGAGGAAGGGGGACAAAACCAAGAAAATCATTTACATGGTAGCATTTGGATCCTCCTTTTCTGGGTTATCTGAGTCCAAGAACTTTCATTCCACCCCTTTAGCCTCATCTTAACGTTAAAGCTTTTATTAATCCCACCTGAGTTCAGATACTTCTGTCTCTGATCCCATCAGGGTCATGATTCTCTCTACCTCTTGGTATTGGGTCCTAGCCATGTTTTTAACCATCCTTGTCCTTCTCCTTGCTCTTGATTTTTCTCTCCAGATATTTTCTGGATTGGAGGAAATCCTTGACTGCTGAGAGTGACTTTGTTAATCCTTGTCTGACTAATACTGGTTGATGGGGTGAGACATCCTCTGTATATGGAACTTCCCTTTGGCTCCCCAAATTCCATGACTTCCATTCTCATTTCAGTGGTTGATTCTTGGGTTGACTCATTTTGCTTGAAGTTGCTACTTTAAATACTTTCCTGTGTTATTTTTTCATAGCATATAAGTAATCCTTTTATAGCCAAAAAAGAAAATCATCCTTGTGACTCAGCACACCAGCAGTTTATCCCTCTCTATCCATTTGCAGCAGTCAATTTCTAGCAAGGCAGAGCTTTCCCCAGCCTGCTACAAATCAATTTATCAAAAAGCACTTACTGAGAATCTAGAATATGAGTTCTTTTTACCTTTATATAATAGTTAGCCTTCAAACTGCTTTCTCATGAATGATTTAATACAATTCCTATAACAATACTTCTAGGTAAGCAGATAGTATTATTTTACAGGTAAGAGAAGAAAAAGGGAGATTAAATAGTTATCTCAAGTCACACAGCTAGTTAGTAGTGGCAGATCTAAACTACATAGAGCCCCAATTCTTAGTTCACTTTTGTTCTACTCGACCCTGCTGCCTCTCTCTGCCCACACTACCCTATGGAATTCTGGTCCTTGATATATCCCCCAAAGTTCAATTCTCTTAAACTTGGTGCTGTCTCCTTTGGTTAAAGTATGAACTCTTTGAGAATGGGGGCCATTTCATTTTCTATTTGTGTCCCTAGTGCATAAATAAGAGCTTAACAAGAGATTTTTCATTCAAACATTCATTCACTCACTCGTTCTTTCACTCTGTGTTAAGCTATATGGAGGCAAAGACAGGGTTGATAACTGAGTCATATCACTCAGTGTATCCTCAAAAATATTTGACTGTAAGGAAGTAAAGGCAGATGCTCTGGGCAAGAGCCACTGCCACCCAAAAATGCTAGGTAGTGATGGTTACTATTCAGCACCCAGAGATGAAGAGAACTTTGAGAGGGTAAGTAAGATATAGCATAAGAGAAGGTAAGAGAAACCCTGAATGCACTCAGTTGATATGGGTTTTATTTAGGTGGCATTGCTCCATTAAGAAAGTAGAAACTAAATGACCACACCAATGCAACTATCAATAATATGTAAATAAGTCTTGACTGATCACACGTGTTAAAACCAGTGGAAATGCACTTTGGATATGGGGGGGAGGATTTGAATGGGGGGGTAAAGGGGAAAGTAAAAACATGAATCATATAAAAAAATAAAAAATAAAAGTCTTACAAAAAAGAAGTCAATCAAGAAAGTTAATTTATTAAAACCAGAAATAAATATTTTTGATACTGATGATTTGATCCCAGCTGTCTGATGATATTTTAGCTAAGAAAGTTATGGTTTCATGATATACTATGGTGTTTATCATTGGAAAATTTCCATAACTATGCCAGTCTTACCTATAGTGTTGGAAAGTTGCTCCCTATTGTCTAGTTTTGTGAATTGGTATGTTTCTATTGGAACTTATTCCTTCGTACCTGGGTCTGGGAAACAATTTTTTGTCTATGTGTTCTCAAGAGAACAGAGGCATATACACCAGGGAAGCATTAGTCTTTATCTATCTAGAGCAAGAAGGAAGCTGACTCAAACCCATCAGATTAGAAGAGCCTGCCATTGATGTTCTCTGACTTCTGAATAGGCTAAGTGAATAATGTTCTTATGGAGCAACAGTTAGAAGCATTCCCTTGGTGTACATCCTTACAATAAGGAACTGACATAATCTCTTTCCTAAACCAATTTACAGTCTAGCTAGAGAATATAAAACATGAATGCATGCTGAGAGAATTAAGGAAGGGTTGGAGAAGGTCAGGAAGAATTTATGAACAAGATAGGATATAGGATAATAAATTTTGATAAAGAAGAGACCTTGGATGGCATCTAGTTCTACTCCTTCATTTTATGTATAAGGAAGCTGAATTCAAGGAAAAGCCAAGTAATTTGTTCTAGCATACAGTTGGTGCATACCAGAACTAGAAGTCCAACTCAGGTCCTCAGATTCTAAGCCTAGTATTCTTTCTATTACACCACTCTCTCTCCAATTGTGAGGCAGCAAGGTGGTAACTTGAATACTGTGCTGGGCCTGAAGTCAGTAAGACTCATCTTCCTGAGTTAAAATCTGAAGTATGACCCTGGCAAGTCATTTTACTCTGTTTGCCTCAGTTTCCTCATCTGCAAAATGAGCTGGAGAATGAAATGGAAAATCATTCCAGTATTTTTGCCCAGAAAACCTCAAATGGGCTCACAAAGAGTCAGACATGACTGAAAAATGACTGAACAAAAAATAACTCTCCAACTACTTGGGCTTAGAAGTGTGGGATGTATGTGGTATTAACTGATCCTTTCATAAGTGGACATCTTCCCTGAAAGGAACAGAAAAGGACATTTGTGTTAAAAAAACAAAGAGGGAAGTAGCTAAGAATAACTAAAAATCTTCACAAATACAGGTGTAACTAAGTGTTTGAATAGAGACAAATTATTTGTGAACTCTTGAGTAAAAATAGGCACCTTAGAGACAGAAATACTTTTTGTCATGCATTGTTGTCTACCAGCTCATTTACGTACAACTATTTTCAAAGTTTTGAAGATTATTATTGAAAAACTGGTTGGGTAAAAGAGGTAAATGAACAGGAAAAGTCAAAGACAGCACCACGACTTCAAACATGGAAGACTCAGATTGGTAGAAATAAACAAGTCAGAAAGGACTTCCCCAGCTTCAATCTCTTTTTACATTCCTTTTTATTGCATTCTCCCTATTAGATTTAAGTTCCATGAGGGCAGAGCCCATATTTATTTTTTTATATTTGTATCACCAGTGTCTAGCATAGAGCCTGGCACATCATAGATATTTAAATAAGTGAAAATATGGAAGAATAAAATGGAGATAATTGATTGTTCGGTAACAGACTTTTTTTTTAATCGGAGGGAGCTAGGGAATGGTAGGAAAATGGGAATAAGCCAATAAAGATGCAAATATTGCTGATACATAAGATGGAGTAAAAGATTATTACATTGAAATTTTGCAGAAGGAAGGATAGGTGCGGTTTGACATATAAATAGAGTAAGGAATAATACATCTTCCTTTGATACTTTCAAGAAAGATTTTTTATGATATTTTGAGAAGTGGAAAATGAAAATCCTGTCCAAGAAATTTTAATTGCTCAGTTAAGAAGATAGCTAAGTCATGGTAAGTCTGTGGAGTTAGAGCTAGGAGAAAGGGAAAAGGTTTAAAACATCAGTTGTGAAAAATGAGATAAACTGGAAATGAGTAGAAAAAGTGCCAAGCAGTAATAAGGGCCCAGATAAGATTATCAGCCATAAATATATAATAAATGAAATCACTTCAGAAATACTCAGAATCTGGGACGTAGGAGTAGATTTGGATAGGAAGATTTATCCATGATTGAGAATTAGCATATTGGAAATGATGGTAAATCTAGAAGAAAAGAGATACTTGGTCTCATTCAATGATCCCTTGCAACTTTTTAAATTAAAGTACTGGGGGCAGCTGGGTAGCTCAGTGGATTGAGAGTCAGGCCTAGAGACGGGAGGTCCTAGGTTCAAATCTGGCCTTAGATACTTCCCAGCTGCGTGACCCTGGGCAAGTCACTTGACTCCCATTGCCTACCTTTACCACTGTACCTAGGAGCCAATACACAGAAGTTAAGGGTTTAAATTTTTTTAATTAATTAACTAATTAAAGTACTGTTTGTGAAAATACACTGAAAAATGTACTAGCCTCATAAAAAGTTAATGTATTATTTATCAAAATCCCAGTTTATACTTTTTATATTTGAAATTTTTAGTCAGTTAAAACCATACAAGCCATGTCTAAATAATTTTAATTTTCATTAGTAGAGGGACTTTAGTTAACATGTGCCCAGAAGTGAATGAATTGAAATCACATTATGTAACAAACAAGAAAAGAACCCAAGATTGAAGTCAAGAGATAGAGATAGAAATAATAGGACATTAATAGGGCTCAATTTAACTCAACACATAGAATCATAGAATCAAAAAATTTGAAAGTTGGAAGGGATTGCAATAGTCATCTAGTTCAAAGATGTAAAACTCGGTTCTTCTGGATGCAAGTTTGCAAAAACATTAAAATGGAATTGAGAAATGTTTTATATATGTACATATATAATATTTTGTTGTTTGTTTCTGTGTTTCCAACTCTTCGTGATCTCATTTGGGGTTTTCTGGGCAAAGATATTGGAGTAGTTTGCCATTTCCTTCTCCAGCTCATTTTCCAGATGAGGAAATTGAGACAAAAAGGGGTAAGTCATTTGCCCAGCCTCATGCAACTACTATCTGAGTCAAAGTCCAGATTTAAACTCAAATCTTTTTTTACTCTAAGCCCAATGTACCACCTAGCTCCCTCCAACAATACAATGTACATAATGTTAATCTGTGGTTTTCCAAGTCAATGTGATCCTTGGCGATCTTTGGGTTGTTATTATCTGACACCAATGATCTAATTCAACTCATACCCAAAAGAAATCCCTGATATACCTAACAAATGTCATCCAGCCTCTGTTTGAAGTCCAAAGAGGAGGAATCTATAACCTCTCAAAGTAGCTCTTCTTATGAATGGCTTTAAATGTTAAGAAAGTCTTCCTGACATCAAGCCTTAAAATTCCTCTCTGTAACTTCCATTCCTTATGAATTAAACCCTGTTCAATTCAACAAACATTGATTGTGCCTACTATTTCCATGGCACTGTGCTAGATGTACAGTTCCTGACCTCAAGGAGCTTACATTCTATGGAAGACATGCACAAACATAATACAAGTGAGGCAGATGCCAAGGAAAAGTGCAATAAGAAAAGACTCTTTGAAAACATTCAGGTCCATGCAGACATCAACTATGATAGAGTAAGGATGAGATAGTAGGCATAAGTACAAAACTAAAAAACCCTAAAACTGATTGCCATCCAACTGGCACAGACTACCTGGTAATTACATCTTTTTTTCATCCATATCCTCTAGGTACCCTCCGGTCTTTTTGTGGTCATTGTTGTCCCCACAGGCTGCTTTTGCTTTTCTCTTCAACCAGATTTTGTGGCTATAAAAATGTTAGAAAGTACACAATATGATTCCTCTCAGGCTTTGCACATTTGTAGGAATGACTCCCACTGCAAGACTATTTTAACTGGTGTGAGTATATCTAAAGATGTTTTCCCTACATGAGACAAAATATCTCGGATTTATATAGTGAATCAAAGTTTACAAAAAGTTATGACTTACTCATGATCTCAGGGCTGGTTTGTTGCAGCTGGGTCTCAAACATCTCCCAACTCTGAATCTGGTGTTCTTTCCAAGATACTATACAGAGCATCAAAACCCACACAGAGTGGTTGTTAACACAATAATTTCAGAAAATCAGGACTTGGGGATATTATTTAATATAGCTACTATTCTTCTGGGACATAATATAAAGGGATAAATATAGCAGGGAGGGTGAATTTCTTAAAATTGGCATCAAGCCATTTTCTATGCTACAAGAGAGAGAAATATTAACCACAGAAAAATAATAATTTGGAAATCCTTTTTTTTAAAGACAGTCTCTCAATTATTTTCACTTCCTTTCATTCTCACCACATAGAAGAGTAAGATTATAAAGTTTGTGAGGTTGAATGTATATTACAAAGAAATGTTTCCCTAAAACCTTGACATCCATTACAATTTAAAATTTATAATAGAAAACAGGAATCCTTCCTACCAATTATTTGCAAGAACGTATAATTCAGAGGAAAATTAGGATGAGTTTGAAGAAACTGTGCTTTAAGAGTACCTGCTGCCTTAACTGAAAGCATATAAAGCTTCCATCCAGATTAATACCTTTCCTCTAGGTATACCTGGGTTAATATATTTCCTTTCTAACAACAGTGCTTATATTTATTAAATAGATGTTTTTTCCTATGATTGGTCCTTTGCTTGAAGTCAGAAGAGTTTATAAAACCCACAGATCATATGGTCACAGATCATAGCTTTCTCAATCTAGGACTAGAAAATACTTTAGATATCATTTAGTCCAATCCTCTCATTTTACTGATGATAAAGCTGAGGCCTAAAGAGGTTAAGTGACTTGTTCAAAGTCACACATAGAGAATGGGCAGAGCCAGAATTCAAATAATCCATCTATCAGTAAGCACTTAAGCACCTACTATGTGCCAGCCACTGGGCATGTAGTTTCTGCCCTTTTATAGTCTGTTGAATACAATCATTCAAAACCCAGTAACTATAGTTTCAAAACTCTTCCCATTGCCCCACACTGCTTATCATGATATCTATAAAAATAAGGAGACCATCTTCTTTCATCCCAGAGGGGGGAAAGTAAACAGCTGAAACTGAAGCACTCTGTTAAAATATGAGGCTCTCAATTTCTTGCTGGCAAACTCAATAAACATATTGTTCACACAGGAAATCTAAATAAAATTTTCATCTTTTACTTAAAAATCAGTTTTGAAGGAGAAAAAAAAGGTACATCAGTTGGACTACCAACTAGAGTCTTTTTTCAACCGAGGAAATAATTTCGAACATTTTTCTATTCTAGCTTTAGAGTTTCAAAACTCCCAGAAAGCAAGAGAAGGAAAAAAAAATATATCTACTCTTCTACAAGTCAATTTAAAGGCTAATGCTCTAGTTCCCTCTTGTGGTAGAATTAGATATCTCACCCAGCATTTGTCTGTGCAGTCTGGAAGGAAACAAGAGTAGCCGGATGCTTTTATTGGTTATTTTAAATAATATATAACCTTGGTTGCTGGCTCTCATTATTATTACACATGACATGCATTCTCTATTGCCCCCAGCCCCATAAGAACTAACCAGAGCAGAACCGCTGATAATTATCAATCGATTGATTAAGCAACAAGAATCTACTAAGGACCTATTATGTGCCAGGCACAGAAGACACAAGCATAAAGAACAAAGATGCATCTGGGTGGTGCAGTGGGCAGAGCACTGGGTTTGGAACCAGGAAGACAGAAGTTCAAATGCAGTCTGAGATACTCCCTAGGTAAATGTGTTTGTACAAATCAGTGAAGGTCTCTCTGCCTTATTTTCCTCAACTATAAAATGGGGATAAAAATAGAGCATAGCTTGCAGATTATATGAGGATCAAATGAAATGATATTTGTAAACCATAGTATAATGCCTAGTACATAGTAGGCACTCAATAAATGTTTATTCCTTACTCCGCCATTGTAAGTCGCTACTTTACAATGACACTATGTTATTTCACACAATAACCATTATGCACAATAACATTATATGCAACAACCATTGACTTGTCACTAGGTGTGACATGCCCATATTTTTAAAATACAGCATAAATAGGAAGTAAATAAATAACATACAGACATATGTGTGTACATCTTCTCTTATGTATACAGATATAGATGTAAATATCCATGTATATATGACTGAATATATATAGATACCAATATAGACATAGATATAGAAATATTTCAATATAAACATAGATATAGAAATTATTCATATTTAATGAATATTTTGATGAATTTGTATATTAATGAATACTTATTGATTAGTCAATTGTTAATAGCTACTTTGCTTTTGCTCTTATTTATTTTTATGGAAACAAAATGGAGAGTACACACCATGGAATATTTTATATATATATGTATATATATATATATGTTCAAAATTACAGGCTATCATATATCCATACACTCACACATACATATACACGAACACACATACACATGCACCCATCCAAAAGGGGGAGGGGACACTAATAATTGGGGAAGGAGGAAAAGGTTTCACATAGATAATGGTGTTTTAAAAGCAGCTTAAAAGGAAGACAGGAGTTAGATGAGATAGACTGCATGCATAACAGACATAGGGGATACACAACATAAAGGCATGAGATGCCATATACATGTGAGCAACAGAAAAAAAATCCCAGCTTGATGAAATCACCGAGTTCCAAGTTCCAGAAAGGGAGAAATGGCCAATGAGAAAGAAGAAAGGCGAACAGAGGAGCTTATATTTCATTCTAGTGACAATAGAAAGTCACTAAGTTATTTGAATAGGGAAACCACCCAATCACATCTGCACTTGGGAAAATGTAGCGCACTTTGGCAGCAGTATATAGATTGGGCTGGAGTGGTGAGATACTTGAGGCAGGGAGCCCAGTTAGGAGGCTGTGAGGAGGGGAGTGTAATCCAGGTAAAAGGTGATGAGTGTAACTAAGGTGGTAACTACATTAGTGAAGAGAAGGGGTCAGATGTTGAGACATGTGGAAATAGAAATGGCAGGATTTTTCAACTAAAATATATGTGGGGTAAGAGGAAGTAAAGAGTCAAAAAATATTGCCCGGGTTAGGAACACAAAACACCATAAGATGTTTTTACAAGAAATCGAGAAGTTTTGAAGAGGAAATGGGTTAGGGAGAAAGATAATGGATTCAGTTTTATACATGTTGAGGATAAAAGATCTCCAGGACATCTAGTTTGAAATATGTTAGGCAATTAGTGCAAGAAGGCTGTTAGGTCACACAGTATAAAGAGGACTGGGCTTGGAATCAAGGAAGACTGATCTTCATGAGTTTAAACCAGCCTCATATACTTACTAGGTGTATGACTCTAAGACATTTAACCTTATTTGCTTCAGTTTCTTCAATTATAAAATGAGCTGGAGAAGGACATGGCAAACCATTCTAGTACCTTTGCCAAGAAAACCCCAAATGGGGTAATGGAGAATTGGATGTGACTGAAAACTAAACAGCAGCAATATATGGGTGAAAATGGACTGAAGTTTAGGGAAGATTCTGGAGGAGGAGGAGGAAGAAAAGGAGGAGGAGGAAGAGGAGGAGGAGGAGAAAAATAGTAAAACAAATTGCTTGGGAAGTGGCTAAAGGATTGGATTGTCTTATTTTGGAGGTTATTTCTGCTATTGTTATTTCTCCTCCACATGGAGAAATAGAAAGGAACAAACTACCAATGGGAGAGGATGATGCTCCATGTTGATGGGGAAGTCTGAGAGCTCCTGCAATTTCTACATACTTACCCATGTACCTTCAGCAAGGAAGAAAGCCTCTGCCTGTTTGACCTTTAGGACTGAGAGATTGCAAACATAAAATCAAGTTCAAGGCAGCTTCTCCAAAGAGCAAAGGAAGTCTTGTATAATGTCAGGGAAATACTCAAACCATCATCCTCTCCAGCTTTCTTAGATAGCTGGATGTATAAGGATGTCCTAAACATGCTTAGTGGTGATGTAGAGGAAAGAACTCTGGACTTGGAGTCAGAGGACTTGGGTTCAAATCCTGATTCTGCTATTTCCTGAACCTTTGCAACCTAGGATAAGCCATTTGACTCTGCATGGTCTTATAGGAAGACTGTTAGTCTTAGAGGGAGAAGACCTTGGGACAGGTCACGGTTTTACAACTTAACTACCTCTATTATCTTGAACAAGTCACTTCATTTCTCTAGGTTAGAACTATAAAATGAAGGGATTGGATTACATGACCTCAAAAATCTCTTCCATTTCTAAAATGGACCCTGTGACTTATAAGATAAAGGGATTGGTTTAAGGTCCACTTGACCTCTAACTCTGATCATTTATTAGTCCTGACATCACCCCACAAGCCCAGGGACTAGACTCTGACCATACATCTGGCTTCCTTCCCTTTATCCAACAGGAACTCCGAATCCTCCACACCCACATCTCAGACACCTCCGTAGTGGTAAAGATGGACAATAGCCGAGACCTCAATATGGATTGTGTCATTGCTGAGATCAAGGCTCAGTATGATGACATTGCCAGCCGCAGCCGGGCTGAGGCTGAGTCCTGGTACCGCAGTAAGGTAAGTGGATCTGGCTCCCTCACCTCCTAGAAACTGAGGAAGGAATGCAGGGAAGTCTTCCTCTTCTAAAGATTCTGTCCCCAATATAGTTGCAGAGTATCCTCCTCCAAGGATATTTAAGGGAGGGAAGATGGCTCTTGGGCTGAGGTGTCATGGAAGCAAAAGAATGGACCACTGCAGAATCCCTGTGTGAGTCCCACTCCAGCTTCTTGCTTCTTTCAGTGTGAAGAGATGAAGGCTACAGTGATCCGCCATGGGGAGAGTCTGCGTAGGACCAAGGAGGAAATCAATGAGCTAAACCGCATGATCCAGAGGCTGACCGCCGAGGTGGAGAATGTCAAGTGCCAGGTACAGGGCATCCTGAGGACCTAAGCAGAGCATCCCCACTGGGTATTGACACTATGGCTATCCAGCAGAAACCAACTTGCTTAGTATCCAATTTCTAGCCTATCCTGAATTATCCTTGTCACTCCAGCTCTCTGGATTTGAATCATAAAAAAATAGAGGTTCAACTTGATCAGTGTTGATAAAGCTTTTAGAGATCACATGCCCAAACTGCACCATCAGGCTGCCTGTGAGCCCCCCCGCATTACCCTAGACAATGGAAGGAGTAAGTGCTCACACTGGGCTGCTGGGTAAAGGGACAGGGCATGTGAAAAACATCCTCAGGTGCTGTGGAGAGGGGGAATGGAGCAGACCACTCTGGCACGCTGGGGCACATGTGCCATATCTTCACCAACACAGGACTAGATGAGTTTATGTGTAATCTGTTAATTCTCTAGAAATATACCCACCAGAGAGCAAAGCTCTCTGGTGCATTCTCAGAGGATACCAAACCTTGTTATTATTCCACAAAACCCAAATCAGAATTAATCTGGTCTGTCTGGATTTCTGGATTCTAAGGAGTGGAGTTTTAAATCATCCATGTTTTAAAATTTACCCTTTTTGTATTCTCGCTTCTCCATTATAACAAAAGACTGGGTGGAATTTAAGGACTTAGGAAGCAGAAAACAGACTATTTCCATGGTAAGATAGCAAAAGATATGTGCCAAATCCTTTCTGTCTCCCAAATATTCTTCCTCTTATCCTCTGGCTGTCAATCCCTGCCCACTTCCCCACTAGGCAAACCTCCAGCAGCACCCATATCTGAGCTCTGGTATGGGAGAGTGGAAGGGGATCCAGATGAAAGGGGCTGAGACCTATGCCCTTAGCCAGGTCCTTATATAATGGAGTAGACAATGACCCAGGCAGACACAAAGACCATAACACTTTCTTCTTCTCCCCAATTCCTATGCCTCTAGAATTCCAAGCTGGAGGCTGCTGTGTCCCAATCTGAGCAGCAAGGTGAGGCTGCCCTTAATGATGCCCGCTGCAAGCTGACTGAGCTGGAGTGTGCCCTGCAGAAAGCCAAGCAGGACATGGCATGTCTACTGAAGGAGTACCAGGAGGTCATGAACTCCAAGCTGGGGCTGGACATTGAAATTGCCACTTACAAACGGCTGCTAGAGGGTGAAGAATACAGGTGGGAACTTCCATCTTCCATATTCCACCTCAACATAAACCACATAGATCCAATATAGATTCCAGGTTTCATTCTTACACCGGTAACCACCATCCAAAAAAAAACTCAATTATGACTTAGTTTGGTGCCCAGTTTTGTTTAAGGCTGATTCCTCAATGGGCAATGATGCTATAGTATCTCATTCAAAATATGGGAAAAAGTTGTGACTACCCCAAGGTTGCTCAGTGAGTGAGGCAGAAGAGGAGCTGAGAAAGGAATCTTTGGGGTCAAAACTAGAAGTGACGAAGTGATAGATGGAGGATTATTGCTTGGAAGTGGAATCCGATGGGCATCCAACATAAAGAGGTTCTCATTTTGTCCAGGCTCCAAAGAAAAATCATTGCCTCGGGGTAGAGGAAGAGCTAGGTTGGGGGGCAAGCAGGTAGGAGGAGCAGAGAGGAATCCTCTCTTTTATATCATTTTAAGGTTAGAAGTTAACTGTGCCATTAAACTCCTATTAGAATTACTGTGCCATAAAAACCCAGACCTTCAGTTCCTTGGTCTAGCCTACTGCTCAGAGGACTTTCTTCCAAACCTGGCACCTTAAAGACAAACCTGGCACCCCCGGCATTAGAACGAGCTTATGGTTAATCTCTAATGTTGTCTCTTTCTCCTTCTGTTACCCAGGCTATGTGAAGGTGTTGGTGCTGTGAATGTCTGTAAGTAACCAGGGCCCTAAAAGGAAAAATTCAAGAAAGCAAGAAAGTCTTTCTTCATAGGAAGATAGAAAAGCCCAAGGGAGTTTTTTTCTTAGAACCGAGTGAAGACACTGGCATCTCAATAGGAATTGGAGTTAGAACTTTTTTAAAAATAACCTTTACCTTCCATCTTAGCATCAATACTATGTATTGGTTCCAAAGTAGATGAATGGTAAGACAATGGGGGTTAAGTGACTTTCCAAGGGTTGTACCAGTTAGGAAGAGTCCCAAGGCCAGATTTGAACCCAGAACCTCCAATCTCTAGGTCTGACTCTCAATCCACTGAGCCACGTAGATGCCCCCTTCAAAACTTTTTAGCTGTGAGGATAAGGGAACCTAGAACAGGAGGGTCCTTGGATAAACTGCTTAAGCTAGAGGGAGGGTCTTTCTGATAATATTCTTAAGTAGATGTTTAATGTTTATTGATTGAGTAAATATTAAGGCTGGAATACACACTGAGTCCAATCCCCTCATTTTACAGATAAGGAAATTTGAGGCTGGGGGGGGGGGGGGGGGAGTTGTTAATATAAAAGATAAAACTAGGATTCAAACCAAAGTTCTCCCCAAACCTCCCATTCCATTGTCCTTCTCCATCACATACTTCCTTCCTGTTGGTCTCCGGATCTCTCTCCCTGGCCAGCAGAGATCTCTGCCCAAGTAGGTGCTTGAGACATATTTATTAAATGAGGGGGTCGCTCGACTGCACCGGGATCTTGATTCTCTCCCCGTTTTTATCTCTTCCTCTCTCAGGCGTCAGCAGCTCAAGGGGGGGAGTGGTCTGCGGTGACCTCTGCACATCTGGCTCCAGACCGGTGACGGGAAGTGTCTGCAGTGCTCCCTGCAGCGGGAATCTGGTGGTGAGCACTGGAGGACCCTGCGTGCCCTGTGGCCCCTGCAGCTCCGTGGCGTCCTGCGGCCTGGGCTCAGGGGGTGTCGGATCCTGCGCTATCAGCTCCTGCGGGGTTGGCTCCTATGCCAGCAGCTGCCGCAAGTGTTAGGCTGGCTCCAAACGTGCTGAGCTCCCCACCCCCATGCCAGCAGGGTCAGAGGCCTTTGTCCAGTCTCTCCCAGGCCTGGCAGGTGTGTGGAACCTTGGCACAATCACTTGAATGGCACTTTAGAATCCGCTCCAGTTCTGACCCCTGAGAGGCATGGGGGACTCGCTTCCTAGACTCCAGCCTCCCCTAGACTGGCAAAGGGCGCCCAGGGGAATCCGTGGAAAAGCAAGGCTTAGCCGTTCAGTGTTCACTAGGCTGACCGTGCCCAATGGGCAGAACTCCCTGTCCTAACCCTTTCCCACCTCTCCTCTTTCTTCTCTGTCTTAGATATCTTTGTCTCAATCTAGGCAATAAAGAATCTAGCTCCTCACTGCCGTGTGCATCCTTAGTCACTGGGACCACTGGGAAGGTCTCTTCTTCTTTTTTTTCCAATTATCATCTGAAAACTTATTTAATTTCCTTACTATTCCCTGCCTGCCCTCCCCCAATTCTTATTTTTATTTATTTGTTTGTTTTTGAATATTTTCCCCTAATTACATATTTCATGTTCTTTCCCTCTCCCCCCCCAACCGCCCCTTAGCCAACATGCAATTCCTGGGCTTTACATGTATCATTGATCAAGGTTTAATTCCATATTATTGATAGTTGGGCTACAGTTACCATTTAGTGACTACATTGGGGAAGGTCTCTTCTATGCTAAACCAGGAAGGTGATGCGATACCTAATCTGTTCTGCCAAAGCTTGCATGTGCAAGTACGAATACATTCACATACACGTGTACATGCGCGCACGCACACACACAGAACTTACCCTTCTTTCCATTCCTGGCTGAGAATATCGGAAAATACTTTCAATCGGGGGCAGCTACGTGCCTCAGTAGATTAAGAGCTAGACCCAGAGATGGGAGGTCCTGGATTCAAAGGTGGCCTCAAACATTTCCTGACTGTGTGACCTTGGGCAAGTCACTTAACCTTCATTGCCCAGCCCTTACCATTCTTCTGCCTTGGAACCAATATTCAGTATTGATTCTTTTTTTTTTTTTAACCCTTATCTTCCATCTTAGAATCAATACTGTATATTGGTTCCAAGCAGAAGAGCAGTAAGGGTTAGGCTATTAAGGGTCAAGTGACTTGCTCAAAGTCATCAAGCCAAGAAGTGTCTAAAGTCGTATTTGAACCCAAGACCTCTCACCTCTAGGTCTGGCTTTCAAGATAGTATTGACACAGGGGCAGCTGGGTAGCTCAGTGGATTGAGAGTCAGGCCTAGAGACGGGAGGTCCTAGGTTCAAATCCGGCCTCACACACTTCCCAGCTGTGTGACCCTGGGCAAGTCACTTGACCCCCATTGCCTACCCTTACCACTCTTCCACACCTATAAGTCAATACACAGAAGTTAAGGGTTTAAAAAAAAAAAAAGGAAAAGAAAAGAAAAGAAAATATTTCAGTAGAACCATAAACTCCTGACCACATTTGGATAAACTAATGGAATCTATTGTAAAGTATAGAATCACTGAACTCTTAAGCACCATGACCTATTTTCTGCTTCTGCTAAGATGAAATCATTTGGGATATTTACACCAAGTTCTTCCCGAGTACATATAGTCATTAGAGTTTCAAAGGGCTTTTAAACAGGTACCTTACCAAAGGCTACTTTTTAAATGGAGTCATTTCTGGATTAGAAAAAAAAGCTTTGTTGTGACTAGGAAACCAACCTGAATTCAAGAAACAAAAGGCAGGAAGAATCTGTCACTTCCCTGCCTAGAGAAGTATATATGGTAGAGTCCTCAAAAATCAAGGCTGGGGCCAGTTTCAGTAATTTTTTAAAATAAATAAATTGAAAAGATAATGAATTTTCAAATCTGAAATGGCAATAAGCTCCTTTGGACACTGATATTTTAAGTGGACAGAAAAAAATGCAAGATGAGGCTTTATGGATGGAACTATGTCAGAGGGATTTCATGTAGATAACAGACTGTGTTTCAGGGGAAATAATACAAGAAGTCAACCAACTAATCAGCATGCATTTATTAAATGTCCACCATAAGACAGAGAGAGATGGAAAGATGAATAGATAGATGGGAAGAGAGATAGATATGTAGATGTGTAGATATGTAGATAGATAGATAGATCCCATATCTAGAGCTGAGAATATTGGAAAATACTTTCAATAAAGCCATAAACCCCCAGCAGCAGCTGGACAAACTAATGGAATCTGTTATAAAATGTGGAATCATTGAACTCTTAAACAAGCATGACCTATTTTCTGCTTCTGCTTAGATGAAATCATTTGGGATGATAGCACCAAGTTCCTCAAGGGCACACACAGGCATGTGGACAAAAGCAGATGTAATTTACTTAGAGTTTCAAAGGTCTTTTACAAGGTACCTTACTTTGGCTAATTTTAAGTTTGAGTCATTCCTGGATTGGAAAGAATGTTTTGTCATGATTAGGAAACTAACCTGAGCCTTTGAAACAAAAGGCAGAGGAGTCATAAACAAGAGCCATAAACCTCTGGTCACATCTGGATAAGGCTCAGAAAAAAAAAAAGGAAAAAAGAAAAAAGAGAATAAAAAGGAAAGTTACTTGCCCAAAGTGGCATAGTATCCTGGCAAAAATTATAGCTCACAATTTAGCTATTGGTTTTGAATTTGAAATTGAACCTTTCATTCAGAAATATTTGGGTATAGAAGAATTCAGAAGGAATAATTTATTTTTGGAAGACATAAATCTTCATTGTTATTATAAGCTGCAATAGGGTTGGCATCTGTCTCACATAATCTGAAATGCTTTCCCTTTAAGGAAGCAGAGTATGACCTGGGGATACATAATTGGTCTGGGGCTAATTCTTTAACCATTGTCTTGCTTTATCAGAGGTATTTATAAAATGGCCAAACTATGAAGACTCAGCACCTCAGAGGATTAGCAGAACTTCTTCTGCCCTCTGGTTTGCATTCCTGACTCAGTATTACTGCTCTGGATAAGGGGTGGCAGCGACCATTTGAATGAGTAAGTTGTATCCATTTAACCTTAGAAGAAAATATATTACTTAAAAATAATTTTATTGTTTTTTTTCTATAACCATGGCTTCCCTCCAGTAAAACTCCTCTTCCCCATGCTCACTTCAGCAGCACATATACTAAAATTAGAATGATACAGAGAAGATTAGCATGGCCCCTGCGCAAGGATGACATGCAAATTCATGAAGCGTTCCATATTTTTAGAAAGAACACTATCCACATTCAGGGAAAGAACTGTGGGAGTAGAAACACAGAAGAAAAACAATTGCTTGAACACATGGGCTGATGGGGATGTGATTGGGGATGTAGACAATAAACGATAACTCTAGCCCAACTATCAATAATATGGAATTCGGTCTTGATCAATGATACATGTAAAAGTGGAATTGTGTGTCGGCTATGGGGGGGTAAGAGGGAAAGAACATGAATCATGGAATCATGGAAAAATATTCTAAATTAAAAAACATAATTAAAAAAAACTCCTCTTCCCCAAAAGCAAAAGCATTTTTAAACCAAAGAAAAAAGAGGGAAAATCAGTATACTTGGTCAATATATGCAATGTATAACACTTGTAGGCTTTCCAATAAGTGATATTTCTTGTTTATAATTTCGCAACATTTACTTCTGACATGATGGGGGTACAGGAAGTATAGTTCTTTCCATTATATATTGCTATTGTATATATTTAGTATATATTATATATATATATAT
>NC_058130.1:512772182-512795659 GCF_016433145.1 Gracilinanus agilis | reverse complement strand
GGAGGAGGAGGAGGAGATGGAGGGCTATTATGTCATTATGAGTTAAAGAGAGTCAAATAAGATAGAGGGATATATGATTAATATTTGTTGTGTTTTTATTTATTAACTTAAAAGAAAAAAGAAAGGAAGGAGGAATAGGATCCACTAGAGAAGGAAGGGGAAGACAGGCAAAGAAACACCTCATAACTAGGAGAGTAAAAATCAAAGTCTGCATAAATGAAAAAGGGGTCAGGAGACCAAACCTTACTTTTAACTAATGCCAAGTGAAATGAGAAGATCCAGGCAAAGAATTTACGCTCTAACAAGAACATTTTAAAAGTGAAAAGTTTTGAAAGACTTAAGAACTTGGTTCAATACAATGATTGATACTTGTCCTGAAATCAGAATTTAGGAGGACCATAAATTTAGAATGCTTCCTACCTCCTGACAGAGAGGTGGTAGAATAGATATGAGGAATGAAACATTTTCAGACATGGCCAATTTAGGAATATATTTTAATTGACTCAGTATTTGTTGAAGAGGTTTTTTTTTTTCATAATAAGGTAGAAGATAGGAGAGAGAAAAGATAGTTATTTGCTAAACAAAAAAAAGATTAAAGAAAATATGAATTAGTATCACATAGTCATATGAACTACTGTTATTAAAATTTTAGCAATCTTCTAGAGAGTGCATCATATTCTTTATGAACTAGCCTTTTAAACAATGCAAACTTACTTTGCTATCTAGTGCCAATTCATACTTAATGCACAAGAGATCTTCAAAGACTGCTGCTCTCTGATAGCATTTCCATTCCCTGTACTTCTGCTTCCCAATCTAAGTGGAAAAAAGATGAGAAAATCCAGGGTTCTTTGATCACCAGTCTTCTGATCCTCTTGCAAGGACAATGCAACAGACTGGCATTTCTACTTGAAGGAACATGATTGTGATGTCATGAAGGAGCATTTAAAAGCCCAGTGACTCTTGTGCCTGAATGAAGGAAAATGAAAACTTAAGAGACCGCTGAAATGCTGCTTCCTTCTCTGACTAGATTATTCTCTTAGTTATAAGAAGCCTTAAAAAAAACTCTTATTAAACTAAAAGCAAATTAAAACCTCTAAATTTTCTATTCATTTTCTTTCTTCTTTAGTAAAATTTCAGGTTCTTTGAATGAGCAAAACTTATACCTTTATTAACTTCCTTAGCTTTGAACTGTTGTTCAGTAGTTCAGTCATGTCCCAAGTCTATTTGACTCACGGTCCATTGGGTTTTCTTGGCAAAGATTGTAAAAGTGAAATTTGGGAAATACCATCTAAAAGTGTATATATTTCTATGGACATGGGAAATGTATCAAACTACGTTTCCCGTGATCCAACGTGGTCCAACTGGTTTCCGTTTCCAGGTTTTGGGGCGTGGGGAGGCCTACGTCTTGACGCAGGGAAGAGTTTATAATCTCCTGGGTTAGGAGGGGTCTCTCTCTTGGCTAGCAGACTCGGAGACAGTAATGGAGGCGGCAGTTTTGAATGCTTACAAGCGCGTGGTCTGATAACTTTATCTATCAACATGGCTTTAATTAAAATACTAATTTATATATTTATACCAGCCTTTATTATTTTTCATATTTATAAGATACTAGAGTAGTTTGATATTTCCTCCTCTAGTGTTTACAGATGAGAAACTAAGGCAAATAGGGTTGTGACATGCCTGAGGTCACTTAGTAAATGTCTGAAACTGGATTTGAATTCACAAAAATTAGTCTTCCTGACTCCAACCCTGGTGCTCTATCCACTGCACTTAACTGCTTCTTCATGACTGAGTCTTGAAGGATACTTATGGTTAGAAAGTATGATCTAGAGGAGGATTTGGCAAAGAAGACATTAAAGGGGGACAGTAGGGTAGTTAATGAAGAGAACCAGGAGTAATTAGTAACCTGAAATTTTAATTTGTTTTTCTCATTTTAATAAAGATACTTATTGAGGGGAAAAAACAGGAGGTGAACCAGGTGATAGTTGTAAACCTACAACAAAGAGGAGTATCCAGGAGATCAATCATCAAAAATGTTAGATGCATCAGATATACTAAGAAGGATTAGGGCTGAAAAAAGACCATCAGATTTGACAATTAGGAGATCACTGGAAATTTTTTGTATAAGAAAATTTCATTTGAGGGAAAGGTTGAAGAGTTAAATGAGAGAAGGAATGATAACTTCTGGAGACAATATAAGGCTCAAATGCTCGTGTAGAAGAATTGACTGATGAGGAAAAGGGTTTCTTCTCAATGAGAGACAAGAACAAAGGAAAAGAGCACAGAAGATGATGTCAAGGGGTCTTGGGATGAAAAGGAGAAAAGGAAGATCACATTAAATTCTTTCAAGTTTTTCTGTAAAATAAGGGACAAAATCCTCAGCAAATGGAAGGGAGAGAAGTATAGGACTCAGAAGGAACAAAAAAAATTTAAATTAATGAAGGGAATGATACAGAGAATCAATTAGGAAAGAAAGCAATACTGCCTTGCCCAATTGAGGTTGAATAACATAAATTTGTAATGTACCAAATCACTGTGGTTATAGAATTTCCTCCCACTTCATTCAGCTATTTGTGAGTAGGAGTGGAGTAGGCAGATGACAGTTGTAATCCAGGGTTGAGGTTTGGCAAGAAAAGAGTGGCAGTAGAACAAGTGGGCAAGGGATTCAAGAACAGAGGACAGCACAGAGTCGAAATAGCTAACTATTGTGTTGAGGTTGGAGAAGGAGGAGCTTGAAGTCAGAGCAAGAGTACTGGCCTGAGAAAGTACTGAGAGATAGAAAGAGTACAGGCTTTGAAAAGGTTGAAGAACTGTTGAAGGATGGGTAAAACACTGAGAGAGATGAAATAATGGGAAATTATGGTCATATAGGGAATATCAGAGGTCCTAATTTGGGAAATGTAACACTTGTGGGTAATGGTAGTGTGTGAACATCTATGTGTGCCCAAATTGGACTCATAGGGCTTAAAGAGGATAGAAAAAGGAAATTAAATATTAGGGAATCTGAGTTACTGTCTACATGAATATTAAAATCTAGTATAAGTGTATGAGTTGGGGAAAAAAAAGGAAAATGGCAGCCTAAGTCTTGAGAGAGGAGAAGAAATGACCTAGAGAGTCAGTATACTTCAACTACAGTCATTTTGATTGACTTGGAAAATGTGTGACCTTCGAAAAGAGACAGGTTCCTGAGTGAAGGAGGCAAAGGAAGAGTCTGAAATCAATAATAGAAAGCAAGGAATATTTCTATCCCTTGGCCAGATCAGAGTTAGGGGGAAAGAGGAGGGGAGAAAAGAATATCCTGAGATGTGATATTTTCAGGGGAACAAAATCTCTATGAAGGATACATAGATGAACCAAGCTTAAGAGAATGAGGTTCAGTATGAAGGAGTGAAAGAAATAATTTGCTAAGGAACAGGAAGTTCAGAAGGGCACAGTGGAAAGTATGGACAGGGTTGAAATGGGACATGAGTGGATCATATGGGAGGTGAAGGGCGTGAGAATAGGGATGCTCTACACCAAGATAAATTTAGAATGAGTGAATGACTTGAATATAAAAAAGGAAACTATAAGTAAATTAGATGAACATAAAATAATTTACCTGTCATCTATGGGAGGGAAAAATTTTAAGATCAAGCAAGAGTTAGAAAATATCACAAAATGTAAATTAAATAATTTTGATTACATTAAATTAAAAAGGTTTTGTACAAACAAAACAATGCAGTCAAAATTAGAAGGGAAATAACAAATTGAGAAAAAAGTCTTTGTAAAAAAACCCTTTAACAAAGGTCTAATTACTCAGATCTATAAGGAGCTCAACCAATTGTACAAAAATCAAGCCATTCCCCAATTGATAAACGGGCAAGGGACATGAATAGACAATTTTCAGATAAAGAAAACAGAACTATCAATAAGCACATGAAAAAAGTGTTCTAAATCTCTTATGATCAGAAAAATACAAATCAAAACAACTCTGAGATACCACCTCATACCTAGCAGATAGGCTAAAATGACAGCAAAGGAGAGTAATAAATGATGGGGGATGTGACAAAATTGGGACATTAATGCATTGTTGGTCGAGTTGTGAATTGATCCAAACATTCTGGATGGCAATTTGGAACTATGCTCAAAGGGCATTAAAAAACTGTCTGCCTTTTAATTCAGCCATACCACTGTTGGGTTTATACCTCAAAGAGATCATAAGGAAAAAGTACAAAAATATTTATAGCCATGATTTTTGTGGTGACAAAAAATTGGAAAATTAAGGGATGCCCTTCATTTGGAAAATGGCTGAACAAATTGTAGTATCTGTTGGTGATGGAATACTATTGTGCTCAAGGGAATAATAAACTGGAGGAATTCCATGTGAACTGGAAAGAACTCCAGGAATTGATGCAGAGTGAAAGGAGTAGAATCAGGAGGACCTGATACACAGAGAAGGATACGCTGTAGCACAATCAAATGTAATGGATTTCTCTACTAGCAGCAATGCAATAATCTAGGACAATTCTGAGGGAGTTATAAGAAAGAACGCTACCCACATCCAGAGGAAGAACTGTGGGAGTAGAAACACAGAAGAAAAACAACTGTTTGATCACATGGTTCGATGGGGATATGATCGGGGATGTAAACTCTAAGCAATCACCCTAGTGCAAATATTAATAATATGGAAATAGGTCTTGATCAATGACATATGTAAAACCCAGTGGAATTACTCATTGTGTGGGGGGAGGAGAGGGAAAGAACATGAATCGTGTAACGATGGAAAAATATTCTAAATCAATTAATTAAATAAAACTTTTCAATTCAAAAAAATAAAAGGTCAGACTTTCAGTGTACTCAATGATGCAGAACACAAATGTAAATAAAGAAATGAAAAAAGTAAAAAAAGGAATAGGGATGTTGATGAGAGTACAAGAGAGATTGTAGTAGATAGTTGTTGATTAATTATTGCAGAGATAGGAAGAGAAACAGAAGAAGCTGTAGGAATAAACTTAGGTGGTAAATGGGAAGAGAAATTCATAGTCTGGGGTGGGGAGGCAGGGGATCTTATAAAGAGAGCTGGGCAAGATCTGGGTCAAATCCTTCACCTTCCTGGAGAGCAACCTGGGTCTGGGTTTAGCCTAGGCTTACCCTCTACAGGTATCTCTGTTCTCTGCCTCCTAGTGACTAGTGGAAAGAATGGAAGCCTGGAGTTGGTAGTGTGGTATGCAGTGACCATATAACTCCTCTGGGTCACCAAATACAATGGCTTCCTCTTACCTCTAGGATAAGTTATAAACTCTTATGTTAAACTTTCACCACTTTGCCTGAATTTACCTCTTCAGATTATTAAATATGATTTGCTCTCCCATAATTTTTTATTCAACCAAACTCCATCCCCATCTTACTCAAGATCCATCTCCCATGTCTATGCCTTTGCAAGTGGCCACCCCCATTTGTGGAAACGTTCCCTCCTTAACTCTGCTTCATAGTATACTTCTCTATTTTTAGACTAAAGACCAGCTTCTGCATGAAATCTTTCCTGATCTCAACTATAGCGTGTTCCCTCCCAAACTGCCATATCTACACATAGATATACATAAACTGCTTTGGATATATTTGTACCAATTTTTTTATCAGTATATATGTTATACATGGTTTTATTTGCTCCTCCTGTCTCCCCTATTAGAAACTTAAATTCTTTACAAGTAGGAGTTGTTTTACTCTTTGTACTTATACCCATAGGGCCTAGTAGAGTCCCTAATACATAGCATTTAATAAATGCTTTTTGATTACTAAATAATAACAGCAGACAGAATGTCTTGGACCAAGAGATATGTTGCTTCCTCCTTCCAATCCTTTTTGTGTGACAGGAGCAACCTGTTTTAGAGAGGATGTCAAGAGATAACAGCTTTTTCAGGAGAAAATCAGGTTTCAGTAAATATCAGAAGATGGAAAATAAGCATAAGATCATAAATTTAGAACTTCAAGGGACTTTGAAGGGCTTTAATTTATAGATGAGAAAAACTGGAACCCTAAGAAATTCAATGATTTTCCCAAGTCAAAGAAGGAGTAAGTGGTAAAGAAAGAATTCAAATGAAGGTATTCTTAGAGTAAAGTCAATCATATTTCCAGTCTAGATCATAATAGAGGAAGATTCAGAGAGAACAATAGATAGGGAAGACAAAAAAGTATAGTACCTGGAAGACGGATAGTGCTGAGGTTACTACTGGGGAAACATAGTTGATAGTAGAGGAGGCCAGGGTAATCATCAATGATCCACACCATTCACTCACTGATTCTAGATGTCCTGTTTGTCAAAAGTCTCCGGGTCAGTAATGACAAACCTATGGCACAGGTGCCAAAAATGGCACACAGAACACTCTGTGAGCATTCAGCCACCCCCTCTCCCAGTTCCTTAATAGAAAGGCAGAGGGACTCAGGCAGAGCTGCAACCCTCCCCATCTCCATCATGCCTACGGATAATTTTTCACATAGCACACCCCTCTACCCAGCAGCCCAATGGAAGCATTTTCTCCCTCCTCTGTCTGGGGTAATGTGGGAAGCCAGGGAGAAAGGTGAAGGGGGTGCAGGATGCAACACTCAGTCTCTAAAATGTTTGCCATCACTGCCCTAGGTCAAGTGACTTATGCAGAAAGGGATAGTCAACTCCACTCTCATGGAAAGGCCACATTAGAGAAAGGTATAATGACCATAAGAATCTGGTGGAGGTTTTCAGTGGTCTAGTTAGATAGTGGGCAATGGAGGCAAGAAGTGGGCTATCCCGAAAGAGGAATCAATCCTTTTGGAATGTCAGCATTTGAGCTCAGACTCAGTTACCTTGTATTAGTTCCAGCTCTATTCTGAACTGGCCAAAGACATTGAGGCAAAATTAGTTAAGTTGTTTTCCTAATTTACATTTTCAATCATCATTGCTCTGGTCCAGGAAATGATTTTGCTCATTTTCAACTACCCACTTCCCAGTCATCTTTTTAAAGCTTTATATCAGTCGTTCCCAAATGTTTTTGGCCTACTGCCGCCTTTCCAGAAAAAATATTACTTAGCCCCCTGGAAATTATTTTTTTTATTTTAATAGCAATTAATAGAAAAGATATATGCACCTGTGGCCATCACCGCTTTCCTGGATCGCTGCAGCATCCACCAGGGGGTGGTAGCGCCCACTTTGGGAATCACTACTTTATATGTTTAGCAAAGAACCTTTCTACTCTAATTTAATAATCTAAATAGCCCTCTTGTTCAATAGCAAGGATATTATTAATCCTATTTTACAGAGGTCAAAACTAAGACCCAAGTTTACAAGAAGTCTATTATCCAAAGAGACATATAATTAGCTAATCCTGCTTCCCTGGGTATTTAAAATGGTAATGGTTGTGAAGTTATTTGGATAGGACTGAATTACAGATTACCTGAAACTTTGAATTTCAGAGAGAGAATGATATTCCCATGCCCAAATATTCAGGGTTTTATTTGCTGTATTTCTTGGTTGGCTCATTGTTTATTTTCTCTTACCTAGGGAATTAGCTGAAATGGTAGGTCTGTGGCATGGAGGAGCAATAACTTAAGTAAATTCCACTCCTGGCTAGCCAGTCCTAAGCAAAACAGTGAAGTAGCTGAAGTTTGTCCTAAATTTAAGCCTTGCTTTTCTGTCTTATTTGTTCCCCCTCCATGGTAATCTCTCTATCTATTGTTAAGAAACCAATGACCCATTCCTGACCCATGTTCCCCCATCAGAGAACCCAAAACATCTGAGTTTGACAGGCCAGTTGATCAGGGAACACTGCTCTGTAATTTCCTTCCCAGATGAGCCAGATAGCTCCACTTGGGGACCATAACAATACTGTGGCATTTGGGGAATTGCCCAACTTGAAGACACCTAAGACTCACTGGGACTACTGGTCAGGTGACTAAGGAGTGCAGTGAAACATCAGCAGTCTCCCAGTTCCAGAGTATCCAAGACTGACCCAGCAGACCAGAGTGACAATGAATATTTTGCATCCTCTGCTTTCTGCCTAGGATCTTCTATAGGTAACTCAGAGAAGATTATGGTTGTAGTTTCTCCAAATTTCCTCTGTGTGCCCTGCCATTTGACTGTCCTGTCAATAGGTGTCAAGGAAGTCAGAATGAGTTAAGGAATGAATCATGGCTGGCCTGATGGCCTGATGATGATAACTTAATCCTTGAATGGCATTGATGGAATGTGAATGAGTGGGTATCATCTCCTTCAGAAAATTACAGTTTAGAGACAATTTATGAAGAAAAAATTTTCTTTATCATAGATGTATTTTGTTTTGTTGTCATTTATTTTTAATATATAATGAAATACGTTACCTAATAATATAACATATTATTTGTTATAAATGTGCAATAAATTATTTTAAATATGCTTATCAAAGAGAAACAAATTCTCACATTAGCTATATCCAAAAATATGTCTCATCCTTCTGCCATACCCAAGAAGGAAGAAAATATGATATAGGATATTGATATATTACCAAGTAATTCATATTTCCCTATTCATTGTGTTGTAAAAGAAGACACATATTGCTTATACTAGAGGAAACTCATGGAGGAAATAAAGTGAAGAATGGTATATTTCAATCTGCATTCAGACTCTATTCTTTCTATGGTGGCAGATATCCTTTTTTTGTAATGAGATTCTTGAAGTCATCCTGGATGCTTGCCTTATTGATCATAGTAAAGTCATTTACAGTTGATCATAATACATTATTGTTATTATGTATGATATTCTCCTGGTTCTGTTCACTTCACTTTACATCACTTCATAAAAGTCTTTCCCAGATTTTTTGTGATATTTTGTTTGTCATGGTAATATTGGTATGGTATAGTACTTTAGGCACAATGGTGTTCCATTACAATCACATGCCACAACTTGTTCAGCTATTCCCCAATCAATGGACATCCCTTCAGTTTCCAGGTATTTGCCACTACACAAAGAACTGCTATACACATTTTAAAACATATTGTTTCATTCATTTTTCCTTGATCACCTTAGGAAATAAACCCTATAGTGGCATTGCAAAGTCAAAAGGCATACATAGTTTCATTACACTTTGAATTTAATTCCAGATTGCTCTTCAAAATGGCTGATCAGTTCACAGTTCCACCAACAAGGTACAGGTACATTTTTTAATTTTTAAAAAGTATCTTTCCTAATAACAAAAATTATCACAAAATTTTAGAGTTGAAAAATATGACAGTAACTTGTCCAGCCCAACCAATATCCAAAAGGGAATCACTGCTTTCAACAGAATCAACAAGCGATCACTCGGGCTTTGCTTAAATGTCTCTAATGAGCAGTAAGCCACTACCTCCTAAGGCAGTCTTTGCACATCTCTTCTTGTTAGGAATATTTCTTTATGTTTATTTTCCCCTAAATGGCACTATTTCTTGGAACCAAATAGAATAAATCTCTCACATGACAACTTTCCAAATACTTGAAGACAGTGATCATGAGCCCCCTCCCTCTAGTCTTCTCTATGTAAAACATATGTAGATTCTTCTATCAATACTCATAAAACACCATCTCAAGGTCTTTAATCTCTTGTTGTCTCCTTGTAGATATTTTCAAACTTATCAATGTCCTACCTAATCTGATACACAAACGATAATAATTATACTACTAATAAAAGCTTTTATATGCAACAAGTTTTGCTAAGCACCTTAAATATGTTGCCTCAGGGAGCAGCTGGGTAGCTAAGTAGATTGAGAGCCAAGCCTAGAGACAGGAGGTCCTAGGTTCAAATCTGTCCTCAGACACTTCCCAGCTCTATGACCCTGGGCAAGTCACTTGACCCCCATTGCCTACCCTTACCACTCTTCTGTCTTAGAGCCAATACACAGTATTGACTCCAAGATGGAAGGTAAGGGTTTATATATATATATATATATATACACACACATATATATATATGTATATACACACACACATTATATATATATATATATGTATACATATATATATATATTGTCTCAGCTGAGACAACTACAATCTTATGGCATAGGTGAGATTATTATCACCATTATACAGGTGAGAAAAATGAGGTTTTGAGAAGCTAAGTGATTTGACCAGGACCACAAAGTTAGGAAGTCTCTGAAGGCAGGATTTGGACTTGTCTTCTTGATTCTAGGTCCAGTGTTCTGATTACTATGTTCTAGTGTTTCTTCTGACTCACAGCTGAATCAATACTCCAGATAAAGTCCAAGAACTATAACAGGTCTCTTTCCTGGAAGTTATGTCCCTCTCAACTTCACCCAAGCTTTCATTCGCTATTTTGGATGCCACGCCAAACTGTTGTCTCATATTGAGTTTGCCTCTTATTTCAACTCTCTTATCTTTTTCAGAGAAACAATGTACCTTGCCTCCCCCAAGAAATACTATAATTTCTCTATCAGAGTTTAGCTGCAAAGGATATGAGAGATATGGGATAACATAAATGGATGGATCAAATAAGGGGTTTTTTTGAGTCTAGGGAAAACATGTGCGTGTCTGTAGGGAATAGGAAAACAACCAGCAGACACCAAGAGACTGAAGCTGGATATTGAACTAGAAAAGATACATACATACATACATACATACATACATACATATGTTTATCCAGGGATATGAGTGAGGTATATTGGAATGGCTTAAATGCTGTTGGACCCCGACACAGAGACCTATACCTCCAGTTTTACCAAGATAGATCCAATAATCCCACCCTCCATTTCCCAGACAGGACCCTGACATAGGAGTTATTAAGATCTCTCTTAATCACTAGAAAGGGAGTCACTGATGCTGGTGTTCGAAACTAGTCATTTAGGAAGAGAATAAAACAAATCAGGGTATGGAAACTGAGTAACCTTCATCCTCAGGCAAGTTGCAATCAATCGTATCATTCTTTAATAAGTTGAATCTGTGTGTTACTAACTGATTTTCTACTCCCCATTGTAAGGATGGGATTTGGCAAGGGGGGTGGGACCAAAGGCCAAGGTAACCAGAATTTCAGGTCCAAACTAGATTCACCTGAGACAAAGAATCACTTTCCAACCAAAGAACATCTCAAAGAACAAATGAACACATATGATCTAGATCCAGGAACCAAATGACATCCTTAGTGGGTTGATGACATATGTGAAATAAGCCATAATGCTATATAAAAAACTAACAATAACATATTAAGTTGATAAAGGAAGCAGAGCATTCTGGAGGTCAGTAGACAACTTCTTCAGATATTAATAGGAGTAGGAAAGGGAAAGGAAGAGAATAAGTATTGATATAATATATTGCTTTTTACAAATATTAAATTAAATATAAAATTTTACAAAAATTTTAAAAAGCTAAGTGCTTTTTGCAAATATTATCTTATGTGATCCCCACAACAACTCTGCTAGGTAGACACAGTTATCCCATCCACGTGGCAAAGGTTGGGGTAGGCACCCCCACAATATACATAAAATTTGGGGGGAGGGGCCCCCCTTCATACCAGAGAAGTCTGAATTGTTTCTTTTTCTTTGATGGGATATTTTCAGTACCTTATTATAAATTTGGGGATAACTATGCATTTATAAGTCCCTAAATTTTTTCTATGCCTTCTGAGATTTCTTCAAAACTCCCCCAAAATTCCCATTTAATTTCTTATACTGACCACAACATATCAAAATGGTTACATGGAGAGTTGTGATGTGAAATGCATACCTGTACTATTATTATCCATAATGAGATGAAATAACTTAGCCAGGTTAATTAACATAGGTAGTAAGTGTCTAAAGCCACATTTGAACTGAGGATTTCTTGACTCCAGTACTGGATTGTATGCCTTAAAGGAGGAGAGATTGCTGAGGGATGGTGGTGGCAGGGTGAGAAACTGGAAGCTCATGTGTGTATGTGTGTGTGTGTGTGTGTGTGTGTGTGTGTGTACACATGCATATATACACACAAATATGTGTATATATTGTTATATTGAAACTCTGGGAGCAGAGAGTCTCATCCTTGATTGATAGATGAGAACCGTTGGATCTTGGAATGTTCCCAGGGGCCGTGAGGACAGGGGAGAGAGCAGTTGGCCCAGGGGGATATAAATACCCTGGCATCCCTGGCTTTTGGTTCCTTTCCTTGCCTTGGACTTGAGATCTGTGGATCCTGTTTTTGGGGGGATTGGTGACTTGCTTAGATCAACCTTGCAAGATCCTCCTGTCTTGTACCTGACTAGCATTGTCAACCTGTACCCAGATCATCACTCTTCTGATTCTACTGCCCTTAGATATTAGGAAATCAAATCATCTGTAGTTATCTAGGTTTCCCAGGGCCCAGGAGGGATCCAGGAAGTGGGCAGGAGAAGAAGAAATGGGTGGAAAGGGGTGAATACCTGAAGGCTGTTTAGGCATAACATCTAGCAGAAAGAAGAAGAAGCTGAAAGACATCAAGTAGCAGCTTGCTTACTCTGGTTTGGCTTTGGCCAGGCTGAGCCAGAGGAGCTAACTACCAGAATCAATTACCTGCCTACAGCTCTCAGGGTTTATTATCATAAAAGTAGTCAGGGTTTCCCAATTCCTCTATCCATTCCCAATACCCATCTTTGTTAATTATAGATAAAGCCTTTCAAGTACCTTCCTGGAGTGGTTATTTCATAGCTTCTCTGGGAAGGGAGATATGCAGTCAGATAAACCGTTACCAAGGCTGATAGAGCCCAATATCCATCATCAATCAACCCCAGGTGGGACCTGAAGGGATACCATCCATTGACCTGAAGGATCTTGCCTGGGCACTGTTATAAAGGAGGGAGGTGTCACATCATCTAGCTAGGTGGTAAGCCTCAGTTGATCTTGCCCTAGCCACCTATCTGGACTCCACTGCTATCACACAATTACCAGTGGTAGTAACCAGTTTAATTTACCCTCCCTCTCCATCTATCCATCTATCCATCTTTATTTTTATAACAATATACATATAATCTAAAATATATGCAACATAAATATATCATACACAATAAGTGACATTGTACAAAATATTAGTATATCATTTTTCCTGAGTGCATAATTAGTCATTTATCATGCAGGGCAATAAATAATATATTGAGCACTCTAATAATTTGTTCATTCATGCATGTAATAAATGACACTACACATGCATAAAAACACCATTCAACTCAGATCTTCCAGGCCCACTGTTCTATCCACTACACTACCAAATTGCCTCAACTGATTCATAATTATTGGTTTGAGTTTTCCTTGAATGTCTTACCTTTTAACCTTGGGGAATATCAGTACCTTTTAAAATAGGCAAGAAATTTTTTATGGGGTCATTTAGGTGACTCAGACCCAGAGATGGGAGATCCTGGATTCCTCAGACACTTCCTAGCTATGTGACCCTGTGCAAGTCACTTAATCTCCATTGCTTACCCCTTACCCCTTTTCTACCTTGGAAACAATACACAGTATTGATTCTAAGATGGAAGATAAAGGTTTTATTTTTTTAAAAAAGAATTCTTCTAGTTCTTTATTTCTAGCTGGATCGAATGATTTGAACTATTTTATAAACTTGGCTTTCTGGGGTACTATTTTCTTTCCTTCTCATAAATTCAAATCAGTTAACTCTTCCTATTCATTAGGTCTTTTAGGTCTTTGGGAGGTAGTCTGATGAAACAATGTTGAATGTTGAGAGGAAGTGAGGGCTTGTTTCAAACATTTTCCTATTGCTGTCAGTTCTAAATTAGCTAATAAGGGTATTTTGATCACCCTTGTCCTTCTTCAAAAAGACAGACTATGCAAAGGATAAGAACAGACAGTTTTCACATGAAGAAATTAAAAGTATCTATAATCATGTGAAAAAATTCTTCAAATCACTATTGATTAGAGAAATACAAATAAAAACAACTCTGAGATACTACCTCACACCTATCAGATTGGTTAATATGACCAAAAAGGAAAATGATAAATATTGAAGGGAATGTGAAAAAACTGGGACAATAATAAACTGCTGGTGAAATTGTGAACTGATACAACCATTCTAGAAAGCAATATGGAATTACATTCAAAAGCCATAAAACTATGCATATCCAGAAATTCCATTCCTGGATCCATATCCCGGAGAGATGATAGGAGAAAAGGACCTACTTGCACAAAATTATTTATAGCAGCTTTTTGAAGTGGCAAAGAATTGGAAACTAAGAAGATATCCATCAATAGGAGAATGGCTGAACAAGTTGTGGTATATGGTTGTAACACTATGCTATTGTACCATAAGAAATAATGAATAGGAAGAGTTCAAAAAAACCCTATAAAGACTTATACAAATTGATGCAAAGTGAAGTGAGCAGAACCCAGAAGGACCCTGTGTACAATAATAGAAATATTATATGATGGACAACTGTGAAGAACTAAACTACTCTCAGTAAAACAAGGTTCCAAGATAACCCAAAGAGGCTCATGATGAAAAATTCTATACACAGCCAAAGAAGGAAATATTGGAGTCTGACTGCAGATCAAAGTGTACCATTTTTTTTGCTTTATTTCCTTCATGAGTTTTTTCTTGTATGTGCGATATGTGTATTCTTTCATGGTGTGAGGAATATGGAACTATGTATTATAGGAGGGTACTGATATATCCCATATCAGTCTATTTACAACCTCAAGGAGGAGGGATAGAAGGGAGAGAATATGAATCACAAAATGTCAGATAACAATTGTCAAAAATTGTTTCTGTGTGTAATTGAAAAAATTAAAAATAAAAGACAGACTATGACAATATCTACATCAAAATAACAGAAGCTGAGTTTGCAAAGGGATTGATATTGATCCCTAAAATAATGAAGAATGATTATGGAGTGTAAGACTCTGGTCTGTTATTGCAGCATACATATGATATATGTGAGAATTTTAAGATTGTTGCATATGATTCCATGTATATATTTTGGGAAATTATATCTGAGATAAATACATGGTATTTATCAGGAAAAAAGCATTAAACTGAGAGTAAGGAGAGACTTGAATTCAAAACAGATCACTAATATTTACCGACTATGTTCCCAGGGACAAGTCACTTAACCTTTTAAGCTTCATTTTCTTCATATGTAAAATGGATATTGTCAATAGCACCTACTTCACATTACTATTATGAGGATCTTGTGTGAAGAGTCCTTTCCAAAAACCCTTACCTTCTGTCTTAGAATCAATATTGTATTTTGGTTCCAAGGCAGAAGAGTGGTAAGGGCTAAACAATGGGGGTTAAGTGACTTGCCAAGGGTTGCATAGCTGGGAAGTATCTGAGTCCAGATTTGAACTCAAGACCTCCTGTCTCTAGACCTGGCTCTCCAACCACTGAGCCATCCAACTGTCTTCCCCCCTCCCCCCAATTTTTTTAAACTAGATAGTTTAATGTTTATATTTTATAATAACTTTATGCTATGTTTAAAAATCATAGCATACTGTTATGAGGATCCTCATAAAAATAATGTGAGGTAGATGCTATTAATGATGTCTGTTCTATGTATCGACACCTGTTAAAACTTCCTCTGTCAGAGCAGATAGGCACCTGTTCCATCACTTACCATATCAGAGATTGCCTTGGGGCACTAAGCTAGTATGTGTCAGAGACAAGACTTGAAACCAGAGTTCCTGGCTCTAAGGTTAGCATACTATCCACTATATCAGTGATGGTGAACCTTTTAGAGACAGAGTGCCAAGCTCCAACACCAACCAATCCCCAGACCAAGTGCTGTGCCCCTCCAGAGACCACATGCCATGACCCTTACCCCCCCCCCAGTGCCGGGTGCACCCTGCCACACCCTTACCCCATGTGGGAAGGATGAAGCACTCCCATTGGGCTGCTGGGCAGAGGGGTGGGTGAAATGAGGAATATCCTCAGGGAGTATAGAGAGGGAGAAGGGAGTGGCCCAAGCACTCTGCTCTCCTCCAGCTCTGCAGCCTGTGAGCCATCTATCTTTCCCTCTGCATGTTCCCATTGAGCTTCTGGGCAAAGGGGTGGGGGATGTGAAAAAATGTCCTCAGGCAGTGTGTAGAGTAGGAGGGGAGCTCCACCAAGTCCCTCTGCCTTCCTAGTAACAAACTCAGGGCGGGACAGAAGAGGAAGAGTGGATGTATGTCCACAGAGAGCGCTCTGCATGCCATCGTTGGCACCCATTCCTTAGGTTCACCATCACTGCACTATATTAACCTGCCTTTCTTTGAAATGTAAAGGACTATATAAAGTCAACCATGACTGCGGTTTGATTGTTATCATCGTTGTTACTACTGAATGTGGCCTTTATGTGAGCCCATAACAATTTTCTACTGCCTTATTTGTTAAAGAAATAAAATGAAATCCTGCCTATAGACTGGCCTTCACATAGAGGAAAAACTCTAGTCTCTTACCCCTCCACCATCTGTCCCCCAAGCTGCAGCCAGCTGTCTTGTAGGTACATATGTTAGTCACCAAGGGGATGGCAATCAGAACAACTTATCACCACTAGTAGAAAAACAACTCTGAGTGCTAGTGGGTGGGAGTCCCACTTGTGTACATGAAGGACAGCACATTTTAAAGGACTTGTTTTCATTGAGGTTTAAGGAACATCCTCGTAGACCAAGGCTTTCTGCTTGAAAAACTTTATACCACTTCTCAGGAAATAAAAAGTGAAAGAGATTCTTGCCTCCTCTCCAAATGTACACCACTCCACTCTCCTCCACTCCTAGCTTTCCCACAGCTGCTTTCAGACCAATTATATTCCCTTCTTTAAACCTTTTCCATGACAATGTTCTCTTTGAAAAATTAAGCTTGGTTTTCTGCCAGTTAGAGGCTTGATGTAACCAAAGATCTTAATCCAGTCAGGGAAGTAAATTTACTGAAAACAGAAAGCAAACCTTTAGTGAATGTGGTGTTTACATTCCTCACCATGAAATGTGATCTGACCTAACACATATCTGGGGAGAATTGCCACCAGAACTGTGCGAGGCTTGTTTCATGATCGGAAATCTGGTTTGAAAAGGAAAACACTCTTCAGCCTAACAAGGCAGAATCTTTCATTTCCTCCCTGGTCTCATGTTAATCTTGTAAATAGGATTGGCTGGCATGAGGTGGTGAATAGTACAAGACAGAGGGAGGTTAATGAGAGGTGCTGTGGTTTATTGGTCTGATGAATTTATTGTAAATAGTATTTCTTTAAGAGACATAACCAAGTATTCCCTTTGAAATGTCCGAATGGAACTGAAACAAGAACTGAAAAAGGGTGGAAGATTGATTAGAATATTTCAGAGGTATATGTATGTATGTATTTGTTTATGCATGTATGCATGCATATGTGGAGGCAGATGGGTCGCATAGTGGATAGAATGCTGTGCCTGGAGTAGAGAAGACTCATCTTCCTAAGTTCAAATCTGACCTCAGACACTTATTAGCTGTGCAATCCTGGGCAAGTCATTTAACCCTGTTTACCTCAGTTTCCTCATCTATAAAATGAACTGGAGAAGGAATCGGCAAACATCTCTAGCACCTCTGCCAGGAAACCCAAAATAGGATCACAGAGAGTCAGACACAATTGTAAAATGACTAAACAATGTGCACATATGTGTACACCAATTCACATATCTATGTTAATATTTTTATACATAGCTATTTCTGTCTATGTATATCTATAGAGATCCATACACAGCTCTATAGACAAATCTATAGGTTTATGTTTGAATTTATAATATCAAAGTATATCAATGTGGATGATATAGAAATAGAGAGGAGAAAGAGAAAGGAAGGGTATAAATAGATTTAGCTTTTGTCAACTCTGAGCTACTTCCCTAACTTTAAGTTGTAATGATGATTCAGATCTCCCAAAGGTGGCTGTTACCACAGGTTCTAGAGGTAAACCTGGGCAGCTATACTTCTGGCACTGTATCGCGAGCCCACACTGGTGTGCTTCCCATCACTATACACTTGGTGTTTATTTCTCAGTGTAGATAGCATATTCCCTAGATGGAACGTTAGCTCTTTGAGGGCAGAGGCTCTTTTGGTTTTTGTTTGTCTGTTTGTTTTTCTCTTGAGGCTCAGTAGTTAGTACAATGCCTGGTACATAATAAATGCTTAATAAATATTTACTGAATTGAACTGAATTCTTATTAAGTTTTCCTGGGCCACCCAATTTGCATTCATGAGATTCTGTCTTAAAGAAATGAGGTTCATATTAGACACATACAGGGTGGATGGAAAGTATTCACAAATAAGTCTTAATTGGTGGTACAAACTACCCAAATTTCTTTCTCTGAGTGTAATTATTAAAGCTTATGATGAATCCAATCAGATATTCTGGACTTGGTCATCAGAACTCAAAATGCTGGTGTCACTTCATTGGAGTCGATCTGCATTAAGGCAGAGGGCACAACCTCTTTGGTCATCTACATAGACAAGTACCTTTTTCCTCCTTTCTGGCCTGAAAACTTAGAATCTTGCCCAAACTGCTATACCCAGATGTTCTTCCTTCCTCCCACTCACTCCTCAGTATTCAACCCCTACATGCATGCATGCACACACACACATGCACACAAACACAGAATCTTTCTTTTCTCCATTCCTTACTTAAAAATAGTTCTGCCTTTTGTCACAGGTAGGTCTGGGACCTTGATGTTGCTACCACCAAAAACTATATTAACATTCTTTAAATAGAACAGGGAGATAAATAACAATTTCAGGCTGCCGTACAAAAACAGAATCTCCCTACACAGCTGTCTGCCTTCTCTATGTTTTTCAACCTTAACAAGTATAGATGAGGAAGCAGAATTATCCCCTCTAAGATGAAAATAGTTCAGAATTTAAAAATCAGAATCATCTAATTACATATATATGTGCATATATATACATATTTGTGTACATATTGGATGACTACGTCAAATTATTTCTAAATATCATTGTCAACATCATCATCACTGTCATCTAATTTCATGCACTGCTTAAAAGGTAAGACAATTTTATTTGAGTTTAAATACAATTTTAAGCCCCCAAATGACCATTTTAGGAAAGGTTCTACAAATGCAATTTGTCTTAATACTTTAAAGATCTGTGATATTTTCCATGAGTAGGGGGGATCCCATTTTAATGCTTTGGTAGAGAGGTTGATGAGTTGTTGACAAAAAATTTTTCACCTAGTGGCCAATTCATTGCTCATGAACTGCTACAAACAAGGCACTGATTTTTTTTAAAAAACCTTTACCTTCCGTCTTGGAGTTAATATTGGGTATTGGCTCCAAGACAGAAGAGTGGTAAGGGTAGGCAATGGGGGTCAAGTGACTTGCCCAGGGTCACACAGCTGGGAAGTGTCTGAGGCCAGATTTGAACCTAGGACTTCCCATCTCTAGGCCCGGCTCTCAATCCACTGAACCACCCAGCTGCCCCCTGAGGCACTGATTGAAAAATAAATATTAAAGGAATTGTTGTAAGAAGGTTTTGGGGGAAGAAAGATGACTATTTACTTTCTGGGTGCCTTTGGGCAAGCCTCAATCTCTCTCTAAGTCTATTAGCTTACTGGTAAAATGAGGAGGTTTTCTTTTTGTATCCCTAATACCTTCCATAATGTCTTAGTAGAGGAGGCACTTAATAAATATTTGTTGAATTGAACTTAATTGGACAAGATAAAGAATTGCAAGCTAGATAATCATGCAGTGAGGTAGCTCGTGAACTCCCTTGGATGATTGCAGTTCAGGAGTAGTCATTAATGGATTTAATTTGAAGGGAGGTATCTAGTGAAGTATACCAAGTTCTGGCCATGGCCCTGTTCCATTCAATATTTCTTATCAGTTACTTAGATGCTCTGTCAAGCTTATCAAGCTTTCAAATAATCCTTTATTAGCAGCAAGGTGAGAAGGAAATAAGCATTTAATAAGTCAGCTATTGTGTCCCAAGCGCTGTACTAAACACTTTACAGGTATTACCTCATTTGACTCTCACACCAACCTTGGAAGATGAATGCTATTGGTATCTTCATTTTACAGGCAAGGAACCTGAGATGGGGTGACTTGCCCAAGGTCTCACAGCTAATAAGTGTCTAAGACAAGATGGGAACTAATACCTTCCTGACTCCATGTCTAGCACTCTATGCCTTGTAGGAACTAGCTGCCTGTGATAATTGCAAGCTTTATACCATTTGATTTCTTTGTTTGATGTTGTCTATAATGAAAGGACTCCAGTATGGAATCCTAATGCCCATAGAAGGACATGGACAAAACAGGCAGTGTTTTCTTTTCCACAATTAACTCGGTGTCAAGAGATAAGGTTTGTAATTTGGGGACTGGGTGAATTCTTGACTTGCAGTAGAGACCTTGAGTCATTCTCCTTCTGCTGCATTAATTAATATTATATCCTGCCATCAATTTGTCGTCCCAATAAGGAAACTCCCTCTCCCCCAGCTTAGCCAAAGACAGGTATCAGTAAAAGCCTCCATGAACTTTTCTCCCACATCTGGGTCTGATTACGAATGACTCCTCCTACATCTGGCACCAATCAAATATGTATATAATCTCACACCCCACCTTCGAGCCTATTTTCTCCCCAACACACACCCTTACCATCAGACTGGAATAAGTTTCTTCCATGGGGAGACAAACCTCTGCCGGTTTGTATTTTTTTTTAGCCTGTATATGCTTTGTTTACCTGTTGCTGCATTGCAGAGTAATAAAGTTAAGGGGGCAGCTAGATAGCACAGTGGATAGAGTGTTAAACCTGGAGTCAGGAAGTCCTAGGTTCAAATGTGACTGCAGACACTTTCTAGTCACTTAACCCCAATTGCCTGTGGCTCTTGCTGTTCATCCGCCTTGGAATAGGTACTTAGTATCATTTCTAAGACAGAAAGTAAGGGTTAAAAGAGAAAACAATAAAATTAGAAATTGTATCACTTTCCTGAGCACCAATTTTCTAGAAATCTCAAACCCAGGTATTTAATTCCAAGGCAAAATAAGAGTAAATAAATTGCTGCTTCATCTGGTACATGATGCAAGCCTTGGTGTCAGGAAGATCTAAGTTCAAATCTTACCTCAGACAATTATTAACTCTGTGATCCTGGGCTCATCTACAAAGAAAATACTAGCATCTACCTCATATTGTTGCTTTGAGCATCAAATAAGATAGAATATTTGTTTGCTTTTATAAGCCTTACCTTTCTTCTTAGAATTAATAGATTCTAAGGCAGAAGAGAGGTGAGGGCTGGGCAATGGGAGTTAAGTGACTTGACCAGGGTCACATAGCTAGGAAGTATCTGAAGTCCAATTTGAACCTGGGACCTCCTATCAAAAGACCTGATGACTCTCAATCCATGGAGATATCCAGCTGCCTCTGAGATAGCATAGATAAAGTGCTTTGAAAACCTTAAAGTGTTCTATACACTTCTACTTATTAAATTGTTATTGTTCGTCCTTTGTTTCTGAAGCCAACCAATGTGATGCCTTGACTTAGGTGTGAATTGGATTTAAGTGAGGCAGAGATTGCACAAAGTCTTCAGCCTCACTCTCTCTTCCAGAGTCATCAAAATTCCTTGGCAAGACAAAAGTCAGGACGACTGGTGGTTGTCCTAAGGATTTAGTGAAGGACCCTGGCTTTGATATCTGACCAAGCTCTAAGGCAGTGGTTCCCAAACTTTTTTGGGCTACTGCCCCCTTTCCAGAAAAAATATTACTTAGCGCCCCTGTCACCGCCTCCTTATAGTTATTCACTGCCCCCAAATGCACCTGTGACCATCACCACCCACCTGGATCGCTGCAGCACCCACCAGGGAGCGGTGGCGCACACTTTGGGAATCACTGCTCTAAGGTTTTAGAGCTCCGGCTACTGTCTTTGCTCATCGCAGCTGGAACAAATTGTTCTCATCTTCTCAGTCTACTGGGTGAAATTTTCATATGCTTGGGGTAGAGATCCCCCTCACTCACCAATGGGCTTGAGTTCTGTGGGTTATCCTAAATCTGGTTTAGCCCATCTGCCCAGTCCATTTTATCAGAGTATTTCCACTGCAAATGCTACATTTTCTTGGAGTCACAGGTGAGAATTGGGAAAAGTGGACACAAAAGGTGTCTCAGAATAGGGCTCTACGACCTCAGAAAAGAAATAAAATTAATTGTGAAGGAACTACTTTGTTGTAGGCATGGGGAAGATGAGGAGGGGAATTCCTAGTTCTGTATACATATTTTTTCTCAAAATCCTGGAAAGACAGCACTACTCCAAATTCCTAGATGTTCTTGAAATCTGGGAGAGTGTCTCTTTCCTTTTTGTGTACTTATTATATCACAAAGTGCCTTCTTCTGCCCACGTTTTGTATTTTGTTGTCCCTCCCAAATTGGAAAAAGTAATTTTTCAGTACTGAAATTCACCTCTTTGCCTGGCAATATTGATCAAATCATCTGAATAACTAAATACTAACAAGCCAAACCCAGGATATTTATAGAGATTTGGAGGGGGGGGAAGGAAATGATTGTGCTTAGTAACTCACTCACACTAGAAGTCATTATGCAAGCAGTAATTTGTCAAGGTAATGAGACGGGGAATAACTACGAAAATCTTCTGTATCACACAAAGGTTTTCTAGTTATCTTGTAACAAAGTGTTTATTTAAAAGAGCTGCCAAACTTTAAAAAAGTGTTCCAAATCCACTGACCTTTTCTAAAATGATAATTGGTTCTTGATAGTATGCTCTCTACTACATAGAATGCTTAATCTACTCCTTTAAGATGACATTTTAAGAATGAGTGTGGCATTTAATGCTTTTCAAAAGAAACTCATTTTGTGGGGAGTTTTGAAAATACACATTTGGACATCTTCCTAACTTATGTGATTCTGGTGCTGAAAATAATGTAAATTTGTCTTCTATAAAAACTATCATATTTGCACATGTTAAAACAAATTGGAAAGAGATTTTCCTAACCTGTTTAAAAATCTTCCCAATAAAATTTCAGTGAGTCTTGAATCCATAAAAAAAACCATAAAAATGTAATACCTTCTAATTATTTTCTAAGAATAACTAATTAACATTAAGAAAGATGGAAATTTACTAGTCAAATTTCAATGAAAACATTAGCATAATTACTGGATGGGATTGAAAATTGGGTATGATGATTTAGCAAGTGCAGCCAATTTTATGCTTCTTTAATTTAGATCTATGTATTTTTGTGAGGTATCTTTACCAACTCCAATTGCCATTAAATTTAAATATGGAAATAAATCAAACTTCTGGCAACCAGATATCACAGTGGGTAGAGTGCCAGGCTTGGATTTGGGAAGACCTGGGTTCAAATTTGGCCTCAGACATTTCCTAGTTTAGCAACTATGGGTAAGTCATTTATTCCTCATTTGCCTAGCCCTTGCCCTTCTGCCTTGGAGTTGTTTCTAAGGCAGAGAAAAGAAAAGGGGGGGAGGGAGAGGAAGAGGAAGAGACAGAGGCAGAGGGAGGAGAGGGAGGGAGAGGGAGAAGGAGAGGAGGGAGAAGGAGAGGGGGAGAAGGAGAGAGAAGTAGAGGGAGAGAG
>NC_058130.1:512746767-512767188 GCF_016433145.1 Gracilinanus agilis | reverse complement strand
ATAGGATAGGATAGAATAGAATAGAATAGAATAGAATAGAATAGAATAGAATAGAATAGAATAGAATAGAATACATATCATGAAATATGTTCGAATCTGGGCCTGCAGGGAATATGCCAAAAAGAATACATTATGCCCCACTGGTCACTTCCAAACAACCTGTACTCTATGCTTAACAACTTAGTACTTTCTATTGATATAGCAAGTCCTTAGTCTCCATTGAATCAGGAAGAACTGCCTACTCAATGGACTTTCTAAAGAGAGAGGAAACTTCTGTGCTTACTCATAACTTTTCTTCTTTTCTCTGAAATGTGTTGTGTAGAACTTTCTCATTGGGATTTTCCACCTACAGTGGCTTGTAAGCTTCATAAGGGTAGGGACCATCCTTTGCCTCTTTTTTTTCCCCCAGAGATCAACACAATGCTTGATACATAGTAGGCATTTAATAAATGTTGATTAGTTCATACAAGGTTCCTGACTACATTTTCTTCTTTGTTTCTTCTTCTGAGCACAGGTAGCCATTTGGTCACAAGAGACAGACTTCCAAGGAGTGACTACCTCTGAAATTTGGGAAGTTCTGGGATTCCTTAGTCAATGTTGCTTATAGGTTCTTCTTGCAGATACTACAATGATTCTCAGAAGAAAAGATGACCATTCCCAAGAAGACTAACCTAAACCATGTTATGGATTGCCAGAAGACATGACCTTTTCCCACCACTTGGACTCCATAGATTCAATGTCACACTCACTCCTATGAAAAACTCATCACTAGGAAACTCATATTGAGACCAAGCATGAAGTAGGTTGTGTTTTCTGTACTGTTAAGCCTATATCCTAAATTCCAGAGGAAAATCACAGAAAACTCATGTCTAGGATTATCCTAAAAAGGGAAGTATGTCTCAGATACGTATAACTATTTATTTCTTCCACTAGAAAAGAATTGCTTAAAAATTATTATAAGCAAATATTGACAAAATTTAAAATATGACACAGCACCTTCTCATCCTTATTATACTCTCCCAGAAGGATAGTACTTAAAACATTAAACATGGCTCATGTAATGGGATGATTGAATAGGCAATTCACCTTCAACTCAGCTCTTCACTGTTCAACTGTCTCCCTCAAGTAACAAACAATACAGTACAATGCAATGCAATGCATTAAACATTCACTAAGCACCTACAATATGCCAGGAACTGAGCTCAATGATGAGGGTACAAATAAGAAAAAAAAAAAGATTTCCCTTGCCTAAATGGAGCGTATAGCCTAATGGGGGAAGACAACGTCAAAAGTTTAAATATGTCTGTGGGGGGAGTTACCCAGCATGGACCATGAAGATAGTGGAGTCGAATGCAAAGAGTACAGTTGGTGGAAAAAGAAAAGTCTGCTGAGCATCTGAGTCTTCATTAAATGAGGATTTTAGGAGGAGTTTTTTGCTTCAACCCCTATCCCTCCACGGAGGGGGAGAGGACACTGAGTGTATTGATGAGGTGTGAATACCAAAAATGATTTGATGATGACAGATTGAAATATAGACATAGAGGCACCCATGTAGTACAGTGGGCTAAGCACTAGACCAAGAGTCAAGAAGACCTAAGTTCAAATCCAAACTCAAACTTACTAGCTATGTGACTTTGACCAAGTTACTTAACTTCTGCCTGCTTCAATTTCTTCATCTATAAAATGGGGGTAACAATAGCAACAGCCTCCTAGAGTTATGAGGACAAAATAAGAAAGTCTTTGTAAAATGTTTTACAAACCTTAGAGTGTTTTATAAATACTAGCTAACATATGCATATAGTAGTATCACATATACACATAATACATGACCACCCTCTTCTGTATTTCTATCCATATCTGCTAATATTCTTTATACTGCTTCTTTTGGGAAATTCATCATGCTACAGCCACCTTGTATCTCACACAATATTTTTGTTCATCACCTGTGTGCCCCATAATTTTGGTTCTTCAGAAATAGTTAATTTTAGCACTGTGAACATCATTGATAGAATATTGTAGCTAAAAAGATGAATCTTTGTTTGGAAAAGATGCTATTAAAAATTCATTAAAATTTCTGAGCAGTTTCTCAGAAGCAATCTAGTTGTCTCTCTTTCTCTGGTTCAGTTCTGTTCATCATCTATCTGAAGTGTCTATTCAAGATATGTGAACGGACTGACTAGCTTTGGGGTGTCCAGCTAACTGCCTAACACTCAGAATAAGCATTCTTTGCCTTTTCTTGTGGATAGTTAGTTCAAACTTCTTTAAGTGATCATGGATCTCATTTAGAAGCTCTCAGTACTCTAGACAGATAGGTCACACAATGGATAGAACACTAGGTCTGGAGTCAGGAAGACCTGAGTTCAAATCCAGCCTCAGACACTTTTGTGACCTGGGGCAAGTGACTTAACCCTGTTTGTCCCTGTTTCCTTGTCTGTAAAATGAACCGGAGAAGAAAATGGAAAACCACTCCAATATCTTTGCCATGAAAATCCCAAATAGGGCCACAAAGATTCAGACACAACTGAACAACAATAATATTTTGGAGTTTGATCCAATTAATACAGTATCATCTTTTTTGTTATGTTGTTTTTAAAAATTGTTTTATAGATTACATGTTAGCAAAAATTTAAATAATCATTTTCTGACATTTTATGATTCATGTTTTCTCCTTCTCTATCATCTTTTCTCCATCCCCAAGATGGCAAGTAATATAAGATCATACATGTGTCATCATAGAATACATATTTCCATGTTCATCATGTTGTCAAAGAAGTTGCATATTACTTACACTAGAGAAAAATTCATGGAGGAAAGAAAGTGATGAAAGGTATATTTCAATCTTCATTCAGATTCTGTCAGTTCTATGGCTGTGTATAACCTTTTTCATTATGAGTCCCTTGGAGTTGAACTGGATCCTTGCTTTACTGATAAAGTTAAGTCATTCACAGTTGATCATTGTACTTTATTGCTGTTACTGTGTACAATGCTCTCTTGGTTCTGCTTACTTAATTTTGCATCACTTCATATAAGTCTTTCTAGCTTTTTTAATGATCACCTCCTTCCACAGTACTGGTATTACTAGGTCAATCGTTATGTACAGTTTTATGGCCCTTTGAGAATAGTTCCAAATTACTATCCAGAATGGTTGCATCAGTTTACTACTCTACCAACAATGTATGAGTGTCCCAATTTTCCTACATCCCTGTCAACATTTATTATTTTCCTTTTTTGGTCATATTAGCCAGTCTGATAAGTATGAGGTGATACTTCAGAGTTGTTTCAATTTGCATTTCTCTAATAGTGATTTGGAGCCTTTTTATCTGAGAATTGCCTGTTCATATCCTTTTTGCCATTTGCCAATCAAGGAATGATTATATTCTTATAATTTTGACTCCATTCTTTATATATTTGAGAAATGAAGCCTTTGTCAGACACTTGCTTTAAAACTTTTTCCCAGTTTATTGCATCCCTTCTTATGTTGGTTGGATTTTGTTTGTGAAAACTCTTAAATTTAATGTCGTTGGAGCTATTTATTTTATATCTCAATGTTTTCTATGTCTTATTTTGGCATAAATTCTTCCCTTATCCATAGATCTGACAAGTAAACTATTCCATGCTCTCCTATTGTGTTTATGGAATTATTACCCTTTATTTCTAAATCGTGTATCCATTTTGGCATTACCTTGCATATGGCATGAGGTACTGGTCTGTGCCTAGTTTCTGTCATGCTGTTTTCCAGTTTTCCCAGAAGTTTTTATCAAACAATGAATTCTTTTTCCAAAAGCTTGAATCTTTGGGTGTCAAACACTAAGTTACTTACTAGGTCAGTGATGGGCAAACTTTTTAAAGAGGGGGCCAAAGGAAAGGAAATGTTCATCTGTCAATCTGTTTCTAAGACAACTCTTTCGAAGTTTCATTTTATTGTATTCATCAGATTAGGAATAATGTCTCCCAGCCTAATAGAACACTTCAGGGGGCCACATCTGGCCTGCGGGCTGTAGTTTGCCCATCACTGTACTAGGTCATTTATTACTGTGTGTTGAGTACCTGGTCTATTCCATTGGTCCTCCATTCTATTTCTTAGACAGTATCAGATCATTTTGATGGTTGCTGCCTTGTAATATAGTTTGAAACCTGGTCCAGGTAAGCGACCTTTCTTTATATTTTCCCATTTATTCTCTTGATATTTTTGGACTTTTATTCTTCCATATGAACTATATTAATATTTTTCTAGCTCTATGAAATAATTTTTGGGTAATCCAATTAGTAGCATAGTATCATCATCTAAAAACGAGCGTCTTTAGGACATTACCATCCACAAGGAATCCCATTTGCTTTCTAATTTTCTACTAGACATCATCTATGACTAGCAGAAAATTATAGAAAACAAATGCCTCCCTCTTTTACTCTTTTCTTGAAATTAATAGTCAAGGGTCATTGTGGAACTTGCAGTAGAAGAACTTTCTCCATTGATACAAACTCATGTGAAACTGATGGTTGAGTTGCCTGGAAGCACTCAAAGATTTAAAAAACCTACCCAAAATTACAACATTAGTGTAACAATGCAAGATTTAAACTCAAGTTTTTTGGACACCAAAGCCAGTCCTCCGTGCTGCTTCTTGTATGTATGATTGTGTATACACATACATAAATATGTATGGAGTCAGTGTATGTGTTTGAAAATATACCTTGATATATGTGTAATGACCACAATATATATAAACATACACTATGCACACATATGTGTATGTACACATACATGTGTGTCTAATAAGAAATCAGTGTACTTTATTATGTAAATCTATACCTACATATGTATAACTATACATATATACACACTCACACAAATGATTGAAGAACAAATATATATTTATAATCATTTCAATCCTGTCTGACTTTGGTACCCCCATTTAGGGTTTTCTTAGCAAAGATACTGGAGAAATTTTCCATTTCCATCTCCAGCTGATTTTACACATCAGGAGTGCAAACAGAGTTAAATGACTTGCCCAGGGTCACACAGCTAGTAAATTTCTAAGACCTGATTTGAACTCAGGAAGGGGAGTCGTTCTCACTTCAGATCTTGCACTCTATCCACTGTACCCCCTAGGTGCCCCCACACACACTCACTTAACTATTTTACCACTGGATTCTAAAATTGCTTTAAACTCCAGACTTAATGTTTCAGAAAGATAATCCTCCTGGGGTTCAGACATTAAGCATACAAATGAGTTCTAGGTTGAATTACAGAATCAATTTATATGGTAATGAAAGCTAAATTACAGATGAAATCAGGGTTTGAGCTCTGTCTTCTGAGACACGCAATATGTTTCTCACCAGTCAAGGATCGAAATCTTTTTTCCTCAGAAAGAATTGCCATTTGTCAACTTCTCAATTCATTCAGAGACAATTACACCAACAAACTCCATTTTGCTGGCTGTTGGAATCATTAAAAATAATCTCTAAATTAATTGAAAGCATTCTCTATTGCTTGGGAGTAACACAGGGCTCAAGAATATAGTGGTGGTGTGACAGGGGAGAGGATTAATAAAAGCAGGAAGTGGAGTAACAGAATTAATGACAACTAAAGACAAAAGGTATTAAAACAGAGAAGAAAAACAAATAATTACTAACAACTGGAGGAATTGGAAGATGTTTGTTTTAAAAGTAATTGGAAAGAACTAATTGATTACAATTTGGAAATATCTTATTCATTCAATAAACATTTATTAAGTGTCTTCTATGAGCTAGGCACTTTAAAAGAGATTCAAGATTGATCTTAATCTTTAAGGTTAAACAAACAAAAGGAAAAGGAACCATGCAAGTATTTTTGTAGACGGTCATGATTTCAAAATGTCAACTACAAAAGTTGGAAATAAGTAGGGAAATAGTAGAAACTCCTTGCAATAAGGAGTGAAAAAAGTTGGTAGTGTCAAGGTGGCAAAGATAAATAATTAACTAGAAAAAAAATATTACTTTGTTCGAAAATATTGATACTTCCATTCCCCTATCCCCAATGCCATCTTCCCATCTTGTTGGAACTGGCTCCATGGATTCCAAGATCTTTTTGAAAAAATCATAGACCTATAACAGCAAATAAAGAAATACATTTTCTCCTCTGGTAGTGTTTATTCTACATATGCTTCAATCTCAATGCCTTGCATTTTTTACCTTAAATTTAAATTAATCATAGAATTACAAATATGAGAACACAGAGGCTCAGGAATATTGGACACTGAGTTAGTGGCTGAATTAGATCAAGAACTCAGAACTTCTTTTAGTCCCGTGTTTTTGCCACAACACCTTTATACTTTGGTCTTTAAAAGAGGAATCAGCAACAGAGAGACTGGACAGAAATATGATGAAACAAAGTGCACATAGATATATGGAGACAGTAATTCAGTAGAAGTTGGGTTGGGAACAGATGAATGAATGAAGCATTTATTAAAAACTTAGTAGATAAAAAGCAATGATTGGGGTCAAAGGAATGAAGCTATAAAACAAACTCTGTCACTTGCTTCTTATAAGACCTTGGTCAAGTCACTTGGTCTCACTGAGCCTCAGTTTCTGCATCTATAAAAAGGAAGCATTTGTTCCACACATACTTATGTCAGATAACGAGTAGATAAGATTTGGACAAAAGTGAAATAGTACTTGCCTTTGAACAGACAGCTTAGCCAGGGGAGATGATATATATTTAGCTGATAGGGATTGGACCTGTACTTCCATTGGTATAGAGAACTCCCAGATGAAGAAACTCCATCTACCATCAACAGTTTTGCAATTCAGAGTTATAAAGACTTGCCTGGGGCACTGAGGGATTAAGTGACTAACCCAAGGTCACATAGCCAGTATCTATCAAAGAAAAATATTAAACCCTGATGGACCTGGTGCTAAGGCCAACTTTCAATCCATTAAACCACACTTCTCCTTGACACATGTTTATATCCAGAGTGTATGAATTATTTGGGAGAAGCATAAATGTTGAAATGGTTTCATTTTGTGATGGCTATGCCCACAAGTGAATGTTTCTACTGACACTGGGTCAATTCATATCTGACCATGACCAGATAAAAACAAAGGGAGATGGTTTCCCCACATTTAATTGGTTTTCTCTTAGTTTAGTGTTAGATTTCATTGCTCTCTTTTGATAAATGTTATTTCCATGATTTATAAGAATTGTCATTAATCCATGTAAATGTGTAAAAATTGTAATGATTAAATAGCACATTTCAAAGAGATATATTGTAATGCTTATTGGTGAGGGGAAGCCAAATATTTTAAATATCATTGAAACACACAAGAAAAGATCAGTCAGACTAATGAGCAAAAGAAAATGTAATCAAAAACTAAAGAAGAGAACTTACCTACTATTGCTGCCAAACAATCTTCTTAATCCTCAGAAAATAAGCAAACCTTCAAAGACATAATGAAAGGCTTTTAGTGATTAAATACATTGCAGTATAACCTTCTTGAAGTTAAAAGAACAGCAAGGAGACCAACAAAAAAAGCTGCTAACCATTGCAGTGAAGAAAAAATATATGTCATGGGCAAAATATACTGCAAATGAGTACTGGAGTTTTGTTTTGTTTTTTAAAGTAGTTTTGACAGTGAAACTCACTCTTTCATTCATGACTATATCAAGTCCATTGTTGGAAGAAGTTCAGGAAAGTTTGTGTGATCAAAGCATCCAACTATAAAATCCACCAAAAGTGGGCATGTTTACTTCCACTGGGCCTGGAAGTCTTTCCTCTGCTGTAGCAGTGATGAGATCTGATAAATATATTGATATCATAAGAAGCAAAATTGTTCCAGAATTCCAGAAATTCCCAAATGGAGATGGAAGGCTGCAAAACAACCTTGCTTCCCATCACTTGTCCTGAAAAGTAAGAAATGTATCTGAGAATTGAAAATAAAAATATCTCATTGATCTTGGAACTCACCTGTTTTAAATTTCATGGAAAAGCCCAGGGTTACAATTTGAGCTAGATTTGGAAAATATTGACTATCTAATATCAAATGTAAAAACATTAAAGTATGGTTCCCTAATGAAGTATGAAAAAATATGTCAAAATCTTGTGAACTCTATAACAAATAATGTAAAGCAAGTAATTTTAGCAAAAGCACAGTCAACTTCTATTTATTAAGCCTCTGCTGTATATATCGGGCACTGTTTAGATGCTATGGATATAATTACAAAAAATTAAATAATTCCTACTTTCAAAGAGATCATGGGAGAGACAAGTACAAATGAAAATATATAATATTCAGAAAAAAGGTAAATACTAACATTTACTAAGTAGTAAAACACAAGGTATTTTGAGAGAGAGGACATTAGTAGTTGAGGGGAACAAGAAAGGGTTTATGTAGACGATGGTGCTTGAACATCATCTTAAAGGAAGAGAGAGACTACAAGACAGAGGCCAAGAGGAGCAGTCATCTGCAAAAGCCAGTGCAAAAACATAGACATGGGAGAGGCAGAGTAATGTGTGAGGAATATGGAGAGGGTCAGTTTAGCTAGATCCCAGTGGGTTGGAGAATAATGCCCAATGAGCCTGAGAAGATGGGTCAGGATTTTTTCAAAAAGGGCTTCAAGAGATACATTTATGTCTTATGTAGAAGATGTCATTTGTATTTCATCTTAAAGGAAGAGCAGGACTCTTCCATTAAAAAAGCCATAGGAATTGCTTGAGCAGGGGAATCACAAAACCATATATACATTTAAGGAAAATTGATTGATGGCAGTATATAGGATAGACTTGAGCAGTAAAGTGGCATGGTGGATTGAGTGCCAGATCTAGAGACAGGAAGACCTGAGTCCCCATCCAGCCTTAGGCACTTACTGGCTATGAGACCCTGGGTAAGTCACTTAACCTTGTTTGCCTCAGTTTCCTCATTTGTAAAATGAGCTGGAGAAGGAAATGGAAAACCACTCCTGTATCTGCCAAGAAAACTCCAAATTGGGTCACAAACAGTCAGACATGACCAGACAACACCTAAATAACAAAATGTAGGGTAGCTGAGGAAACTGAGATAAATAGGGATAAATGACTTGCCCAGAGTCACATAGGTAGTAAATATATGAAGCCAGATGTGAACTCATGAAGATGAGTCTTCCTGCTTCTAAGCCCAGTACTCTATCCACTCTGTTACCCAGCTTTCTTTAGAAAATTTTTAGAAAAAAAATTAGGTGATAAAAAATAAGATAAAACAATAAAAGTTTAAAATAAAGATATAAGATATGTCAGTACATTTTAATATCTTTCTGTTCCAAATAATTTCCGTACTATTGACTATAACAATACACACAATATTTTTAAATAGACACAAAATGTTTTTGTGGGAACAACACTAGCAAGTAACCTAAGAAAGGCTTCTTGTAAGAAGGTAGTATTTGTTAAATAAGGATATTAAACAAGATGTCACATAAGGTTTCTTCTAGGTCTAAATCTCTGAACTTTTATATACAAAGGCCCCCAACAAAGATCTGTTCAGGCACAAAAATCTCCAGGGAACCATGTAGTCTTTTAGCAGAGGAGTAATAGACTCAAGAGACTGAGATTAAAAAAAAAAATGGAAAGCCAGAGACATGATAGAAGAGCACCACAAGACAATGATACAGACCAACAAGTAGTCAGAAATACAGAAAGGGGGAGAGAACTCCCTGCCAGATGGAAATGCAAAGAATATTATGGAGTAGTAACACAGTTTTCCTGTGGCACTGTGAGTCATCTGAACTGTGTAGGTTCCAAGGCAAAGTGGGGCTTGCCAGAGCAGAAACTTATTTGACTTCTAGGAAGTATTGAATCCTTTGAAGGGGGATTTGCCTAGGATATTCTCTACAATTGTATAGGTTACTAGTCAGGTGTATACCACCAGAGGTGAAGGTTGCTCAACTCAAGTTTAACTGCCAGCTCTTTTCCTTTACAGAGAAGGCTCCACTTAGGGAAATACCATATGTCTTGAGGATTTTATGTATCTCTGTGGTAGGCAGAAACCTACCATAGGCAGGAGAGGGAAGGAGAACTATCTTGACTTCATGCATTCCAGCCTGAGTCTTTCCTGTGCCCTTCATTTTATCAATAAAACCTCTCTCATATTCAATATTTTGTTTACCTAAGTGAACTAATGGTGTTGCAGGTGTCAGGCCAATTTGAGTAAGTCATCTTTATTTCGACTGACACCCAGGCATTGCTGACCAATGCCTGCTTCCCTCTCCATTGATGCTGGACTGTCCACTTCTCCCACAGTAGCCCTTTTCACGCCGTAGTAGATACTTCTGACTACTCATCCTTTAGTCATGGACTATACCTATGATGGCCAAATTATAACTTCATTCATTGCCTCCAATACCTGAAAATGTATTCTTCCTGATGTTCTTCCCCTGAGCAAACACTGTTCTTTTCCAGAGACCCTTAGCTCCATTTAAAAAAAAAAGAATGCCAGGCGAATGCTGAGTCAATATCTACCCTCTGACAATAATGCCAAATATCAGCCCTAGAGAATATATGATAAATTGAACCTCCCTCCTTTCAGTAAAAGGGTGAGACACTATAGATAGAGAATGTTGCAAATACTATTAGGTAAGGCTACTGTATAAATTAATTGAGCTCAACTATTTTTCTTTGTAATAAGGAAGAATGCAATGGAATATGGGAGGGCGGGGGAGGACATATCCAGAAATAGCCGTCATGTAAAAACAAAGTATTATGATTTATTATTATTATTATTTTGTAAAAAGAACCTCTTGATTGTGTGGCATTACAAGAAATTGATTCCTTTTTTACAGAGAATAGACTCTCTAATCCCCTCTACATTTCAAGGTCTACCCAAGTTAAATTCCCTTTTGTGCTTTTTGTTTCTACCTTTTATTGCTAGAAAAAGGGAGGTGTTTAATACAGGGCCATGTTGGTGACTAATAAATGTTTATTGAATTGAATCACCTGGCTCATGAAAGCAAGACCTGATCACTGCAATATTAAGTGAAACTGAAGTCTCTCTGATGGATTAACCATATTCTCTGCCTCTGTCCTATCTCTCCACATGCCAAATTCATCAACAGCATCCCAAGTCATCGTCGATTGTCCTGACTTGTCCCCACACTGGACTTCTGAGGAATCTGGAAGAGAGATGAGGTTGATAACTTTGTACAACTCTGCCTCACTTAAATCCAATTTCACTCAAAAGTTAAGACATTAGGGGGCAGCTAGATGGTTCAGTGGATTGAGAGCCAGGTCTAAAGATGGGAAATCCTGGGTTCAAATCTGGCCTCAGACCCTTCTTAGCTGTGTGACTCTGGGCAAAGTCACTTAACCCCCATTGCCTCTCTTCTGCCTTGGAACCAATACATAGGATTGATTCTAAGACAAAAGGAACGGGTTTTTAAAAAAAGTTAAGACATTACCTGTATGTATGACCCCAGGCAAGTCACTTAACCCCCCCTCTGCCTAGCCCTTACTGCTCTTCTGCCTTGGAACCAATACATAGTATTGATTTTAAGACAGAAGGTATGGGTTAAAAAAAAAAAAGACATTACCTGTATGTCATTGGTCCTCTTTGAAACAAAGGATGAATAACAATCTCCCCACCATTTGATGTCTAATTTTCTCTATGTTGTGCTTGCTCCCTACTTAACTACTCTTTTTAGAAAAATTCCTTTATGGACTCCACCTAGAGATTTCTCTCACTAAAGTCTTCACCTGATGGTGATTCAGAACAATTTAGATCATTCTAGTGCCTAGCAGGACTCTGCCTTCGTTCTCTATATCCCTAAGATTTCTTTGGCTTCCCTTAACATCTAGCTAGGCAACATTGCTGTCATCCCACCAGCCTCCTTTCTCTCACTGCTTTCCCCAGGGTTCTTTTAAAATCTTATCTATCCAGATCTTATCATAAGCACCTTAGCATTCCCTAGCACACTTAAGATAGAATACAAGTAACACAAATGAACTTCTGAGCTGCTCCTAAACTCCCAGATGGAGTTTGCATTGGATTAACAAAATGAATTCTGAGCCTGGAAATTTTCTGGCTTTTCTGGAAACTAGGTTGCCCTCTAATGGCCAAAAATAAGATTTCAAAATGTTATAGAACTTTGTATTAGTTGATTTCTTAAAACAGCCACAAATTTCCCCTGAGTTTGAAATGCAAAAATGATTCAAATAAGGACCGTGGCAGCAATAATATTCATGGAAACATAGCAGAGCACTGAAGGATGACTCTTTTGGTTCCATTAACTCTAATGGAATCTCTGGGTTCCGTTAATATATGGACATTTTAGCCATTTTATTTCCATGATTTCAAATTGCTTTCCAGAATGATATTGTAGCAATGTACTAAAGCACTTTTAATGTGCAATAATAGAAGCTCCTGTCCCCTCTGTCCTTTGTATCCTCAGTAAGCCATGCAATACCTAGTGTCTAAGAAGCATTTTGTAAATGTTGAATGTGGAATTTATAGTGATTCTATCTTGGTGATCAGCAAAATCCTAGCCTTATACTTCCCCTTAAATCTCTTCAATACTCCAACCCCCAAAAAAAGAAATTATGCTTTTGATTTAGAGTAATTAGAAGTAAATTCTGGAGGTAAAAAGACAAAGTACTTTTGGGTAAGGTTGAAATATTATGAATTAATACCAAAGACAACTATTACCTAGAGTGCTCACTCACAAGCCTCTCCACCCAGCAGTTACTCCAAAGGCTTGTGCCAATAGCCCTGGGGAAGAGATTCTCATTGCTACAGTAATTCTGCCTAAATACCCTTTCTTCTTACTCTGCCACCAAGAAACAGCAAATGCTGATGCTGCCCAGTTATGAAAAGGAAAGAAGAAAATCATAGGGAGGTCAAAGGCAGGCTAAAACAAGCCTGCTAAGGTGACTTTTTTGGGAAAAAATCCCCTGGAAAAAAGCTAAGACCAGAGCTGTGCCAAGTAATGTTCTGAAGCCAGCTCAAACTGGCTCCTGAGAATAATTGTTAAATTTTCATTGTGAACATTTATACTTCACAAATAAGGAAATGATACAAGTCAGGGCTTGATTTATTGTTTAATGTTGATTGTCTAGAATTAACAAACTGATAAAGACTATACTAATAGCGTAGATTAAACTTAAACATGTATTGCATGTAAATTTTTTCCAGAGAGCTGGTTATTAAATATTTACCAGCATAGCACTATCTGTACCCCTTAAGTTACTGAAGTTGGTACTACAATTATTCCACTGAATAATACTTCTTTCCAAAAAAAACCCAATAGAGTAGGACTGTGCCTTTCTAATTGAGAGAAATGAAGAAACCAATGGAAAGAGAAATCAAATGGGTTGAAAAAATGTTGCACAGGTAGCTGCATCAGGCCTGAAAGAAAAGTGACTGGAAATCTATCTGGGATTGCCCCACAATTAGAAGTTACTTAGGAGATTGAGTGACCTAGAATTTTACTAACTCTCTTGTACTTATCAATAAGCTCTATTTTTTTAAACCACTAGGCATTGATTTATGTCCCTTCTATTTCACTCTCAGTTTCTCTAAACACATACTTTCTAAACATCAATTAACTACTTTTCCTTTCAAGTTAGTGTTTTCATTGTTAGCAACCAGAATAGTGATGAAACAACTTAGTAGTGATTGTGCACAAAAAAAGTCAGTAGTTTAGAAGTGGGGTGACTGATGTAGTTAACTCTCAGACTTGAGGAGGTAATAAGATGCCCAATCAATCAATTTCAGTCATGCCTAAGTGGGAAAATTCATTGAAGCCATTTGATGAAGTGAAATGATGCAAGGCAAAAAGTCTGCTCCATTTGCTGGGTGATTTTTGTTATACCCTGAGAATTTAGAATAAGTGTGACTTTCTAGTATACCCTTGAAAAGGAAACACCTGGGAAGAGGAAGGTTTTGCTTAGGCCTTGGTCAGGAATCCTTCCCTCTTATACTTGACTTGACCAGAAGAAGAACTCTATAACTTTGAAAGGTCTGGATGATGTTGGACTTACCATCTTCCCATTGATGTTCCAAATATCATTCCCAAGGATTGGAGCCAAGATGGTGACTTAGTAGCTGCAAAAGCTGAAACCATTCTGAGAATGCTTCCAAACGAATCTTTAAAAAGTGCCTCAAAGCCACTGCAAGACAGAGTGAAGGGACTCTCTTGCTGAACACAACTTGAAAGGTAGAGGGAGAGAGTTGATTTTCACAAGATAAGGGGAAACCAAAAGCAAAAGTATACATAGAGGAGTACTGGCCAACCACCCCCCCAACCTACTGTGCCATGTTCTGAGCCTGAACATCCCATCTACACCAAAACAAAGCCCCCTATACTCCATATCTACCCCTTGAAGTCCCAGATCCTGGCACCAGCTACCAGTGAGGCCCAGAAGCAATTAATGCTTGGCTCTTTCAAGCCTGCACTGTGGTGCAGGCCTTAGCCCCAGGGTAAAATAGCTCATGAGTTCTGAGTCTCACAAGCCATCAGCTGAAGAGACAGAATCATCAGCTTTTAGAATACCCAGTTCATAGGCAAAAAAAGCTAGGAAAATGAGCAAACAACAAAAGAAACACACAACCATAGAAAATTTCTATGGAAACAAAGAGCAAGGTGCAGATAAAGGGCAATGAGATCCAAGAAACCACTCAGAAAATTAAAAAGAAAAATGGGAATTGGTCTCAGGTGCTGTAAGAACTCAATAAGGAAATGAAAAATCAAATAAAACAAGTGGAAGAAAAATGGGAAATTGAAATCAATGCAAACAGAAAATAAAAGCTTAAAAAGCAAAAGTGGTCAACTAGAAAAAGAGGTACAAAAACCCAATAAAGAAAAGAGTTACATAAAAAGTAGGATGGACCAACTAGAAAAGGAAGATTAAAAAGTCATGAAAGAAATTCACTTTTTTAAAAATATGATTTAGCAAATAGAAGTTAATGACTTCATAAGATGTCAAGAAACAATAAAACAAAATCAAAAAAATGAAAGAATAGAAGAAAATATGAAATTTATCATTGAAAAAACTGACCTAGAAAACAGATACAGGAGAGGCAATTTAAGAATTATTGGACTACTTGAAAGTCATGATTTAAAAAAAGCCTAGACATCTTATTACAAAAAATTATTTAAAAAAAAACTGCACTGATATTCTTGAACAAGAGGATAAAATAGAAAATGAAAGAATCCACAGATTACCTCCTGCATTAAATCCCCTAATGACAATTCCCAGTAATGGTATAACCAAGTTCAAGAGCTTCCAGGCTGAGTAGAAAATACTAGAGAAACTACAAAGAAACAATTCAGATATCATGGAGGCCCAGGCAGGATTATACAGGATCTATTCACTTCCACATTGAAGGATAGGAAGGCTTAGAATATGATATTCTAGAAGGCAAGAGAACTGGGTTTACAACCCAGAATCATCTATGCATCAAAACTGACGATATTCTTTCAAGGGAAAATATGGTTATTTAATGAAATAGAAGATTTCCAAGAATTCCTAAAGAAAAGACCAGACTTAAAACAGATAATATGATGTTCAATTACAAAATTCAAGAGAAGCACAAAAAGGTAAATAAGAGAAAAAAATAAGAGACTCAATAAGGTTGAATTGCTTATATTCCTATATGGAAAGATGATATCTGTAACCCTTAAAAACTTCTATTGTTATCATAGTAGTTAGAAGAAGAATACATAGTCTGAGGGTGTGGTAGTAAACTGTTTAGGATGATTTAAAAAAAAACAAAGGGTAAAAAAAGAAAATTGTGGTAAGAGAAATAAGAAGAGAGAAGTAAAATGAGGCAAATTATATCACATTAAGGGGCACAGGGGTGGGGGAACTATTATAGTGAAGGGGGGATGAGAGAGTGTATGGATATGGATTAAGTATGGATAATATTTAAATCTTACTCTTACTGGAATTGGCTCAGAGATGGAAGAACAGCCAGATTCATTGGGGTATAGAATCCTATCTTACCTGTAAAAGTGAAATTTGGAAAATGCCATTCTATAAGTGTATATATTTCTATGGACATGGGAAATGTATCAAAACTACATTTCCCGTGATCCAACATGGTCCAACTGGTTTCCGTTTCCGGGTCTTTGGGCTTGGGGAGGCCGACGTCTTGATGCAGGGAAGAGCTTAAATCTCCTGGGTTAGGAGGGAGTGGACTCTTTGCCAGTAGGCTCTCTTGGGCAGGAGACTGGAGACAGTAATGGAGGCGGCAGTTTTGAATGCTTACAAGTGCATGGTCTAATGATTTTGTCTATCAGCATGGCTTTAATTAAAATACTAATTTATATATTTATCCCAGCCTTTATCATTTTTAATATTAATATACCCTAGAGCAGGGGTCAGCAATGTATGGCTCTTGAGCCATATCCAGCTCTTTTGAGGGCCAGATATGGCTCTTTCTGCAGGAGCCATAAAGTCAATTTTTTTTTCAGGCACTGTTACAGGAGCATGCACTGTTACAGGAGTGTGCACTGTTACAGGAGCTCACACTGTGAGCACTGTACGGCTCTCACGAAATTACATTTTAAAAAATATGGCGTTTATGGCTCTCACGGCCAAAAAGGTTGCCAACCCCTGCTCTAGAGAGAAGTAGAAAGGGAATAAGAAAGACAGTGGCAGGAAGGGAGTAACATAAGGGAAGGGGAAAGAAGGGAGTGATTAAAAGCAAAACACTGGTCTGGAGGGAAAGAGTGAAAGGGTATGATTAAAAAGGAAAACAATGTGGAGGGGAATATACAGATGGGAATCATAATTATGAATGTAAATGGGATGAACTCACCCATGAAGCAGATAGCAGAGTAGATTAAAAAACAGAATCCTACCATATGTTGTTTACAAGAAACACATTTGAGGCAGGTAGACACACACAGAGTAAAGGTAAGGGGCTGGAGGAGAATCTATTGGGCTTCAACTGCGATTTTAAAAAAAGCAGGAGTAGCAATCAGGATCCCATACAAAGCTAAAGCAAAAATAGGTCTGATTAAAGAGATAGGAAGGTAATTACATCTTGATAAAAGATAGACAATGAAATAATATCAGTATTTACAAATATGTACCAAATGGCATAGCATCTAGATTTTTAAAGGAGAACTAAACGAGCTTGAGGAGGAAACAGGCAGTAAAACTATACTAGTGGGGGGACCTCAACCTTCCCCTATCAGTCCTAGATAAAGCTAAACAAAAAATAAATAAGAAAGAAGTAAAGGAAGTGAATGAAGTTTTAGAAAAGTTAGATTTAATAAATATCTGGAGGAAACTGAATAGGACTGAAAAGGAGTATACCTTCTTTTCAGCAGCACATGGTACATATACATAAAAACTTACCACATTAAAAACTTTATAACCAAATACAGAAAAGCAGAAGTCATAAATGCAACTTTTTTCAGATCATCATGCAATAAAAGTATAATCAATAAAGATTCATGGAAAGACAAATTAAAAATTAATTGTAAAATAAATAATTTAATTCTTCAAAATGGATGGGTCAAAGAACAAATACCATTCCTAGAAGAGCTAGGAACAGTGTGTGCGTGTGCATTGGGAGCTAGGGACAAACAGGGTGAATATTCATCTTATTTAAAGAGTACTTTGGGTATCCTACTAATGAGAGAAAAAATCTTCCAACAAAAGAGCTTTTTCTCTCTGTTTACTTCCTCCTTATGTACTTTTAGTTTCTCCTTTTAAAATCTGGATGCTATGCCATTTGGTGTATATATGTTAAATACTGATATTACTTCATTGTCTAGGGCAGTGATGGGCAAACTTTTTAAAGAGGGGGCCAAAGGAAAGGAAATGCTCATCTGTCTGTCTGTTTCTAAGGCAACTCTTTCAAAGTTTTATTGTATTGTATCCTACTCAATGCAGTCGTCAGATTAGGAATAATGTCCTGTGGCTGGATAGAACATTTCAGGGGGCTGCATCTGGCCCAAGGGTCATAGTTTGCCCATCACTGGTCTAGGGGTAGTTTTCACTGCTTGGGGCAGACATCCCTCTAATTCGCCAACATATTTGAGTCCTGTTGGTTATCCTTAACCTGGTTTAGCCGGTCTGCCAATGGAACTTGTGTCAATTCCAAAACTTTCTGGTCCTGGTTTTAGGTTGTTCCAATATTGAAAATTTACCCACAATGTCTCAGAACCTACCCTACTACAACAGCATCAGTGCTTCCATTTATTTTCTAATGGGAGAAAAATAGGTATTTAAACCAACTTTTTATTATCTTACTATTGGTGTAACCTTATCATACCAGCAAAATCACTTTATGATTAATAGCATACTTTGTGAGAGAATAGGGATAGAGTTGTAACATAAGGCTTTGACAAATTTACAGAAGCTCTCTATGGCAAGACAAGCATGTGAAAAATCTACCATCTTCCCTGATATTGCTTCATGTGTTCCTACTTCTCTTACATCCAGGATATTATTTAGAGTCTCATTTGGAATGTGTTTCTTTAGGGGTCTTCTATATTTTATAATTTAAGAGTTTATAGTTTGAGAGGCAGTTCTTTCAAGAAGTGATAAGAGTAGTGATGGTGTGTCTGGCAAATTTAGACTAATAACCATTCATCTGATCCTTCATAACCAAATTCAATATTTCCCAGGGGATAGTTACTACAACACTTGCAATTTATAGTTAAGACATGGCTTGTAAAATGTCAGAAAATCATTATTAAAATTGTATCTACAAGCAACTGGTAAAAATATAATAAAAAGAGAAATTTGCATTTAAGACCACCTTTCTCAGCTTCCTAAAAAACAACTCTACCACTTATCCCATCAACCAGGATAGGCCCAGAAATATAAATTGAAATGTAGATTATGTGCTTTTTAGACTACTTGTCTTTTCCCCTTTATCCTCATTTACATACAAACTGTCCTCAAACTCTGCAAGTATTTATTGAATATCTACTGTGTGCCTACACAAAAAGGGATTTTTATTTCACCATTTATTTCAGACTCCCTCTTTCCTTGGTTTGTCTCTTATTTTAGACAATATAATGGTCAAGACAGGCTTATGAGATTTTTGACTTAATGAGACTCTTTACCAAATCTGCACTCCTTTCCCTTGCACTTGCATAGAGAGAAGGCAATGGATGGAAGAGGAAACAGAAAGAATATATACATATATGTGCGTGTATGCAGTAAGCAGCTAAGCAGTAATGGAATAGAACATCAAAAAGTGAGCCATAAAAATATCGATTCTACCTCAGAAAATTTAAATTTGCTCTGGGGAAAAAATTCTTTTCTTTCTAAGGGAATAAATAATAATTCTCAGAGAGTAAAAATATTTGGAAAAACTTTCTCCTTTTCTAACCACTAGTAACAAAGAACAGGAAATTGAGGAAGGCCTGAACAATTCAGTCAGTTTTACTTCCCTTTTCCTCAAAGAGCATTTGGTAGCAGATAGTCAGAAAGTCGGGAAAATTTTGGAGGCATAATGATCCATACAGAGAATTCAAATCCTGTCAGGGTAATGACTGGCCAGAGTTGTGTAGTCATCCAAAAGTGATCAGATTCTTCAACTCTAAATGGTAAACTTAATCAAATAGGTAGTTAACATAAAGCTAAGATGGATAGTTAAGATGTCACAGGACATTGTTCAAATCCAAAAATTCAATTCAATTCTGTGCCAAACACTGTCCTAGCCACTGGAGATTCAAATAAGAAAAAGTAAAACAGTCCCTGTCCTCACAGAGCTATAACCTAAAGGATTTAAAAGATCTTGACAGGATAGAACTCTGATTGGGAATCCAAGGGTACATGAGATAAAAAATAGTTGGGGCAAACATAAAATCTGACACTTGGAGTTTTAAAAAAAATCAATTTCTTCTTGTGAAGGCAGAGAAGATATGATGAGATAATAGTTCATTTGTAAAAAAAGATAAAAGCCAGGAGTTTTAGTCTACTGCAAGTTTAATATGCATCAACAGTATAATAAGATAACCACAAACACTAATGTGACCTTGGACTACATTAAAGGATACGTAGCTTCCAGCAATTAGGAGGTTATATTTCCTTTGCACTCTGGTTAGAAAGGATACATCTGGAATATTGTATTTAGTTTTAGTCACTGCCTATTAGTAAAGACTTTTTCAGTTGGAGAGTGTCCAAAGCAGGTCGACAAGGATGGTGAAGAACCCTGAGATTATACCATATGAAAACCAACTGAAGAAACAGTTTTTAGCCTAGGGAAAAGGAGACTTGGGTGCCTGGGAGGAACACTTGTTATCTTTAAGTTTTTGAATAGTTGTCATATATCAGAGAGATTAAACTTATCTTGTTTGGTCAAAGAGGACATAAGTAGGGAAAATGTAGGAGGCTGTAAGGGAGCTAATTTAGGCTTAATGGGAGGAAAAACTTCCCAACATTTAGCACTATCCAAAGTGAAAACACACACACACACACACACACACACACACACACACACACACACACACAC